>NW_006794582.1:728612-739343 GCF_000442215.2 Lipotes vexillifer
GCCCCCCCCCCCCCCCCCAAAATAAGAGTCCTGTAATTATTGGTCCAATTTCTCCTCCCTCCATCTTCCCTTCCTAAAGAGGACTGATTCTTCCATGTGGGAAAGTGGCTGAGTTGAGCTGGGTATGGACGAGGAGCATTTTTGATGGATTTATTTATTTTTTTTGGTGGGAGATAGAGATTGAGTAGCTCCAGGGCATAAGGAGATTTTAATTAGTGTGGCTTTGAACTATGTATTTGACTCCCTTTAAATCCCTTGAGAGGTGTGACTAAAGAATGAAATTGCTTGTTAATTACTTTAGGCTATTGGCTTGTATTTCTTGTGTCAGATACCATTCTGTGCCCACATTTTATTAGGGTTCCACCCTTACTAATGAAGACTTGGGCATGAGCTCTCGAGCCTCCAACACCCTGGGGTCTTGGCTCCTTGACAGCCCTGCCACCCACCACCAAGGCCACACCTTGGACCCTGTCATCACCCGAAACTGCTCCACCTCTGAAATTACAATTCAGACGTCCCACTCTTTAGTGACAATCACCTCCCCCCAACCCCTGCCCACTTTCCTCTACCACACCTCTCCTCTGACCCCACTGGGGCTTCTAGCCCATTGATCCCTATTGTTCTGCCCAAGCATCTTTTCCCTTTTCTGTTGGTAATGACACCCACTTATTCCTTGGAGGAAACTTCATTTTTTCCTCCCATATGGATAATATGATTCAGGTGAGGCTGACTCTACCCTCACATCTGGGCAATCATACTTCAGATTCTTGGCCACATCAGTTGGTCAGGGGTGGGCATGTGACCCTGTTCAGTCCAGGGAGAGCCAACCCAGTACTGTTGCTGAGACGCCAGAGAAGGGGACGTTTTCTTTCTGCTCATGTGGCTCACCTTGCAGGACTTAGCCTGGACTTGTGAGGGCTGTCCTGGGGTCGAGAGCCTGCAGGATAAGGAGGAAAGCTGAGCAAAGAGGGGAGCTTCCTAATAATCTCGTTGGAGTATCTGGAACCAACCGTTCCTGAAACTACCCTGGGTTTTCAGATTTGTGAGTCGATGTCTCAGATCTGTGAGTCAGGATTAGATTCTATCACCTGAAACAGACGTGGCTATTACAGTGCTACTCCATTGAGGCTCTAGATGAGGGGTGCCTAGATGTGGTTGCTCATCAGAATCACACGGGAAGATTTTTTTCCCCTTAAAACCTTTATAGATACAGAAAAAAGCATAAAACATAAATGTATAAGTTAATGTATTATTACAAAGCCAACTCCCATGTAACCTCATCAAGGTCAAGAAAGAGAACACTGGGGACTTCCCCAGTGGTCCAGTGGTTAAGACTCCGCCCTTCCAATGCAGGGGGTCATGGGTTCAATCGCTGCTTGGGGAACTAAGACGGTTTGGCCAAAAAAAAAAAAAGAATGTTGTTTGACTCAAAGCCTCAGCCCCTCCTCCCCTTCACGGAACCACCACCTTGATTTCTGTGCAAAATCTCATTCTTGCTTCCCTTGATCGTTTTCAGCCTGAGTATGCTTTCCTAGACACTATGGGGTAGTTTTGCCTGTTTTATTTATTTAGTTTTTAAAGAAGCACCTCTCTTCTTTAATATTTGCAGTTATTTTCTAATATTTATTTTATTTATTTTTTGGCTGCGTTGGGTCTTAGTTGCAGCACACGTGATCTTCGTTGTGGCATGTGGCATCTTTCATTGCGGCGTGGGGGCTCTTCGTTGTGGTGCGCGGGCTTCTCTCTAGTTGTGGCGTGTGGGTTTTTCTCTCTCTTGTTGTGGTGTGTGGGCTCCAGGGCATGTGGGCTCTGTAGTCTGGGGCGTGCAGGCTCTCTCATTGAGACATGTGAGCTCCCTAGTTGTGGTGCATGGGCTTAGTTGCCCCGCGGCATGTGGGATCTTAGGTCCCTGACCGGGGATCCAACCTGTGTCCCCTGCATTGGAAGGCGGATTCTTTACCATTGGACCACCAGGGAAGTCCCAGTTTTGCCTGTTTTAGAATGTTGTACAAATGGAATTATTTATTAATCTTAATGAAGCCAAATTTGTCAGACTTTTCATTTAAGGTTGGTGCTTTTGTATCAGGAAAAGTAACCTGTCACCACCCTGAGGCTTTCATCCTCAAACTTTTCTTTCACCTTCTATCACCTTTTATAATCTTTATTGTTCTTTATTCTAATCTTTTATTGTCTTTATGATCCCACTATGGTGTGAGGTAAGGGTCGAGTTTCATTTTTTCCCCATATGAACACTCAATCTGTTTATCGAAAAGGCTCATCTTTCCCTGCACTCTTTAGTGCTACATAAGTCACAGCTTGTGTCCATCTCGATGGCAGCTTCTAGTCTTTTCTTCAGTCTGTCTATCCTTGCACAAATACCACCCTCTCCTAATCACTGTACTTTTATGAAGTTTGATATTCAGTAGAGCGATATTCATATATATATATATATATATATATATATATTTAGGAAGCTATTCTTGGCCATTTCATTTCCATATGTATTTTATTTATTTATTTTATAAATTTAATTAATTAATTTATATTGGTTGCGTTGGGTCTTCGTTGCTGCATGTGGGCTTTTCTCTGGTTGCAGCGAGCGGGGGCTACTCTTCGTTGCAGTGCACAGGCTTCTCATTGTGGTGGCTTCTCTTGTTGTGGAGCACGGGCTCTAGGCGCGCGGGCTCAGTAGTTGTGGCTCATGGGCTTAATTGATCCGTGGCATGTGGGATCTTCCCGGACCAGTGCTCGAACGTGTGTCCCCTGCATTGGCAGGAAGATTCTTAACCACTGTGCCACCAGGGAAGCCCCCTCCATATGTATTTTAGAATCAACCTGTCACATTCTACCAAAAAAAAAAAAAAAAACCATGAAGATTTTGATTTGATTGCATTGAATCTACAGATCAGTACATTGTTCAAAACTGAGTCTTCTAATTCTTTTTTTTTTTTCAAATGTGCACATATTAAGAAGAGAAGGTATAAGATGGGGGAGACCTAACAAAATTTGTTTTTTTTCCAGCTTTATTGAGATATAATTGATGTATAACACTGTGTATTTTTTTTTTTTTCTTGCGTTATGCGGGCCTCTCACTGTTGCGGCCTCTCCCATTTGCGGAGCACAGGCTCCGGACGCGCAGGCCCAGCGGCCATGGCTCACGGGCCCAGCCGCTCCGCGGCATGTGGGATCTTCCCGAAACGGGGCACGAACCCGCGTCTCCTGCATCGGCAGGCGGACTCTCAAGCACTGCGCCACCAGGGAAGCCCGACACTGTGTATTTTTAAGGTATACAATGTGATGATTTAATACATTTATAAATTGCAAAATGATTACCACCATAGCATTAGCTAACACTCCAACCAGTCACATAATTACCATTTCTTTTGTGTGGTGAGGACATTTAAGATCTACTCTCTTAGCAATTTCAAGTATGTAATAGAGTATTATTAGCTATAATCACCATGCTGTACATTACATCCCCAAAACTTATTAATCTTATGACTAGAAGTTTGTATCCTGGAAGTTTGTCTTCCAATCTTCGAACGTGGTGTGAGTGTGTGTGTGTGTGTGTGTGTGTGTGTGTGTGTGTGTATCCACTCATGCGTATACTCAGACACATACATTTATTCAGTTAATTAAAAATTTTTTTCTCTATAATGAGTTTTGCACATCTTTTGTTAATTTTTTTTTTTTTTTTGGCTGCATTGGGTCTTCATTGCTGTGCGCGGGCTTTCTCTAGTTGTGGCGAGCAGAGGCTACTCTTCGTTGTGGTGCTTGGGCTTCTTATTGCGGTGGCTTCTCTTGTTGCGGAGCATGGGCTCTAGGCACGCAGGCTTCAGTAGTTGCAGCACATGGGCTCAGTAGTTGCGGACCATGGGCTCTATGGTATGCGAGCTTTGGTAGTTGTGGTGTGCGGGCTGAGTAGTTGTGGCTCATAGGCTCTAGAGCACAGGCTCAGTAGTTGTGGCGCACGGGCTTAGTTGCACTGTGGCATGTGGGATCTTCCCGGACCAGGGCTCAATCCCATGTTCCCTGCATTGGCAGGCGGATTCCTAACCACTGCGCCACCAGGGAAGTCCCTCTTTTGTTAAATTTATTCCTAGATAATTGCTATATTTTTAGTGCTCTTCAAGTGTCTTATTTAAAGTCCAGATTTTTTGGCTCAGCCTCTGGAGAGTCTGAATGAGTAGTTCTGGGTGGGCCCAGTGATTCTGATGTGCAGCCAGGCCTGGGAACATGGGCCTCTCTGGGGCTCCCCTCATGATCTCTTTTCAAACGTATTCAGTCCCCTCCCCCTCCCAACTGGCCCCATCCCATAAGCTGATGAACATGCTCAAGTCTCTCTCTCTTGGAGTAAGCCTGCTAATCCCCTCAAGGTCCTGCCATCACATTTTTATCCCACTCACAGCCACACTTTCATAAGAGGTTGTCTACACCTATGATTTCAACTTTTTATGCTTGTGTATGCCTAAATAAATTTGAAAAACCATGTAGCCCCTCACACATTTTAAAATTGACATCTAATTCAAATCATCCTTACCCACCCCTGTGTCCTTCTGGTCCACCAAGAGGGCTTTTCTCTTGGCCTCCTCATGCTCCCTCACCCTCTGCAGGGTGGCCTCTGGTGCCTGCATGCCACTAAAGCTGCTCTACTCAAGGTCTTTAGACTTCCCTGTCACTAAATTGTAGGGACAGTTTCAGTCTTTGTCTTACCTGCCTTCTCTGCAGCATTTGAAGCCCTTGGCACTCCTTCATTTTACATGCTCTCTCCCTGGGTGCCCATGACATCACACTTTCCTGCTCTCCCCTCCTCCCTTCTAACAAGCTACTTACTGACTGTGATGAGTGATTGAAGGGAGCAAGCAGGCAGAGGGGATGGAGAGTACCAGGGAATGGAGGGTGCCAGGGAATGGAGGGTACCATGGGATGGAGGGTACCAGGGGATGGAGGGTGCCAGGGAATGGAGGGCACCAGGGAATGGAGGGTACCAGGGGGTGGAGGATACCAGGGAATGGAAGGTACCATGGGATGGCGGGGACCAGGGAGTGGAGGGTAACTGAGTTTCCTTGGCTCCATCCTCTTCCTATCCCATAATGCCAATCCCATATCAAGATTTGTTGATCACACCCACACACACAACATTTTTTCCCTCAATGAAGAAAAAAGTAATGTTGATCATTGTAAAAATTTAAGCATGTTGAAAAGAAAAAGAAAGAAAATTTAAATCACCTGAAATCCCCCAACCCTGAGAAAATCCACCATTATAACATTGGTGCTTGTCCCTTCATTTGCCTCTCTGTGCATTTACACACACCAAATGTGTTAGTTTACAAAAAGTTGGAAAAATGGTTATTATTATAGATGCCTTTTTTCTTTTAAAATTTTTACTTATTTATCATTTTGACTTTTCTTCCCCAGAAAACCACTGTTAACACTCTGGTATGTGTCCTTCTAGACTTTCCACCTGTTGATAGAATCACACATAAAAAACCTGGAAAATATATAGCAGCGGTCCCCAACCTTTTTGGCGCCAGGGACCGGTTTTGTGGAAGACAGTTTTTCCATGGATGGGGTGGTGGTGGGGGGGTGGATGGTTCAGGCGGTAATGGGAGCGATGGTTCAGGCGGTAATGAGAGTGATGGGGAGCGGCAGATGAAGCTTTGCTTGCTTGCCTGCTACTAACCTCCTGCTGTGCGGTTCGGTTCCTAACAGGCCGCAGACCCCTGATGTATAGGATTATTTTTGTCACTATTTTTATATAAAAGTGTGCCCATGTTATAAACATATCTCTTCTTCTTGCTTATTTGACTTAACCCTTCACATCAATTAGCATAGTGCTAAATTCCTCCTTTTTAATGGCTGTATAATATTCTGCAACATGGATGCACTACCATTTATTCACTCATTGCCTTATTAAGGTGCATTCCTTTTGTTTTTCAGTTTTGTCTTGTTTTGTTTTTACCAACTTGACTAATGCTACCATAAATATTCTTAGACATATCCATATTTATGTGCTCTTGCTTTTATTTATTTATTTTTAAAGTGGGTTGATTCCTAGGTATGAATTGTTGGGTTAAAGGGTGTGTATATTTCAATTTTAATAGATCTTTCCAGATTGTTTTCCCAAATGGCTGTAAGGAAACACTTTTTCACCAAAAATGAATGAGAGTAGAGCCATTTTACCCATATTCCCACAAGCAATAGGTGTCATTTGTGTTTTTCTTTTTTGTTGATCTGTGGGTATTTAATTAATTTATTTATTTATTTTTGGCTGCGTCGGGTCTTAGTTGCAGTGCATGGGCTTCTATTTAGTTGTGGTGTGTGGGCTCCAGGGTGCGTGGGCTCTGTAGTTTGTGACACGCAGCCTCTCTAGTTGAGAGGTGCGAGCTCAGTATTTGTGGCACATGGGCTTAGTTGCCCCACAGCATGTGGGATCTTATTTCCCTGCCGAGGGATCAAACTGGTGTCGCCTGCATCATAGGGAGGATTCTTTACCACTGGACCACCAGGGAAGTCCTGATCTCTGGGTATTAAGTGATAACACGCTATTACTTTAATTTACATTTCCCTGACAACTAGTAAGACTAAATATCTTTTCATATTCTTGTTAGACACTTGGATTGCTCTTCTGGGAACTATTTCTACCCTTTTCCTTTTTTCCAGTGGATTATTTGTCTTTTTCTTATCACTTTATTGGAGCTCTGTTTTTTTTTTTTGGCTGCACTACGTGGCTTTCGTGATCTTAGCTCCCCAACCAGGGATTGAACCTGGGCCACGGCAGTGCAAGTGCTGAATCCTAGTCATTGGACCACCAGGGAATTCCCAGGAGCTCTTTGTATAATATAGATATTAACTTGTCTTTCACATGGATTTCAAATGGTTTCCTATTCTATTAATTCCCTCTGACTTTGGTTGAGGTATCTTTAGCCATAAACAATTTACCATTTTAATGTAATTAAATGTGTCGACCTTTTCTCTTATAGTTTCTGTCTTTCTGGTCTGGCTTAAAAGGTTTTTTGGAGGGAATTCCCCGGTGGTCCAGGGGTTAGGACTCAACACTTTCACTGCCATGGCCTGGGTTCAGTCCCTGGTTGGGCAACCAAGATCCCGCAAGCCACAAGGCATGGCCTAAAATAAAATAAAAGGCTTTTCGTAATATATTTTTATATATTCTGCATATTGTTTACATGTACACATTTAAACCATCTGAAATTTGTTTTTTGTTTCACTATGGTGAGAGATAGGGGTTCTACCTCATTTTCTTCCTGGTGGGATCCCAGTTGAGTCAGCAACACTTATTTATTTATTTTTTGCTGATCAGTTTTTTTAAAAATTTAATTAATTAATTAATTTATTTTTGGCTGCATTGGGTCTTCGCTGCTGCACACGGGCTTTCTCTAGTCGCGGCAAGCAGGGGCTACTCATCGTTGCAGTGCGTGGGCTTCTCATTGCCGTGGCTTCTCTTGTGGCAGAGCATGGGCTGTAGGCACGTGAGCTTCAGTAGTTGTGGCATGTGGGCTCAGTAGTTGTGGCTCATGGGCTCTAGAGCGCAGGCTCAGTAGTTATGGCGCACGGGCTTAGTTGCTCCACGGCATGTGGGATCTTTCCGGGCCAGGGCTCGAACCCATGTCCCCTGCAATGGCAGGTGGATTCTTAACCACTGCACCACCAGGGGAGCCCCTATTTTTTAAAAAATTATTTATTTATTTAGCTGCGCTGGGTCTTAGTTGTGGCATGTGGGATCTTCGTTGCCACGTGCGGGATCTTCGTTGCAGCATGCGGGATCTTTTTTTTCTTTTTTTTAGTTGCGGCATGCAGGATCTAGTTCCCTGACCAGGGATAGAACCCGGGCCCCCTGTATTGGGAGTGGGAGTCTTAACTACTGGACCACCAGGGAAGTCCCAGCAACTTTATTAAATAAAGTACCATTCTTTCCTCACCAAATTGAAATTTCACCATTGTTACATTTTAAATCAAATCTATGTTGGTATCTGGTCTTGTGCTCTCTTCTCTTTCACTGAATTTTTCATCAATTTCTTGAACATTCTTGGAAAAGTGTTGGTAAGTGTCAGAGTTCTGGAAAAGCCCATCTTCCCCACGTCGTTAGCCGGACTTGAAGCGTGAGCAGCCTAGATTACTGCATACACCCGGCAAGACAACCCCTCCCCAGCATATACCAGACTGTTTCGGCGTGGTATGCGTATACATACTTCTCTGCACTACTTTTCTCCCTGACAGCCTCACCAGCCACTCAGCCTCACCACTGCTCTGCTGCAGATGCCAGGACTAATCTCATTACACCCTTAATCCCTGTTTATGGTCCCTGGTCAGCCTTGTGCCTGCATCTAATCCCCATCTGGCCCTGCTTCCCCTTCTCTCATCCTGTCTCCTGCCCCCTAACTACTAAAACCCTTCACCAAGCCCCTCCAAACTCAGGCAAGAGAAGGGCCCTAGGATTTGTCTTCTGCGGACAGTTCCTTCATCTTCTAGATCTTCCGGAAAACTGGATCTCCCTGGTGACACTGCTTTCCCCACCGCTAGCTCAAATGGTGACTGTCTTCTCTCCTTCACTCCTCCTGCCACTGGGCCAAGATTGACCTACTTGCTTCACTTCCAGAAGATGATCCTTCGCTTTCCCCAAACTCCCAGCTTTAAATCTTATGCTATTTAACAGAACTATTGTTGCAGACATCTACTGACCCTCCGTTGGTCCTTCTGATTCCTTGAAAGAGTTAGTACCTAATTAATTGCCTTTCTTGCTAATACCACTCCAGTCATAATTTTTTTGAAGTATAATTGACCTACAACACTATATTAGTTCCTGGTGTACAACATGGTGATTCAATATGTCTATGCATTACAGAGTGCTCACCACAATAAGTTACCATCTGTCACCATATAAAGATATCACATAATTTTTGACTATATTCCCCACACTGTACATTTCATCCCCATGACTCATTTATTTTGAAACCGGAAGTTTGTACCTCTTAATTCCCTTTACCTATTTCACTCATTCCCTCCACCCCCTACCCCTTTGGCAACCATCTATTTGTTCTCTGTGTCTATGACTCTGTTTCTGTTTTTTTTTTAATATTTGTTTATCTATTTATTTATTTGGTTGTACCTGGTCCCAGTTGTGGCAGGCGGACTCCTTAGTTGTGGCATGTGAACTCTTAGTTGCTGCATGGATGTGGGATCTAGTTCCCTGACCAGGGATCGAATCCAGGCCCCTTGCAGTGGGAGCACAGAGTCTTATCCACTGTGCCACCAGGGAAGTCCCTCTGGGTTTTTTTTTTTTTTTCTGAATTTTATTTATTTTTTTATACAGCAGGTTCTTATTAGTCATCCATTTTATACATATTAGTGTATATATGTCAATCCCAATCTCCCAATTCATCACACCACCACCACCACCCCACGCCGCTTTCCCCCACTTGGTGTCCATATGTTTGTTCTCTACATTTGTGTCTCAATTTCTGCCCTGCAAACAGGTTCATCTGTACCATTTTTCTAGGTTCCACATATATGTGTTAATATACGATATTTGTTTTTCTCTTTCTGACTTACTTCACTCTGTATGACAGTGTCTAGATCCATCTACATCTCTACAAATGACCCAATTTCATTCCTTTTTATGGCTGAGTAATACTCCACTGTATATATGTACCACATCTTCTTTATCCATTCGTCTGTCGGTGGGCATTTCAGTTGCTTCCATGACCTGGCTATTGTAAATAGTACTGCAATGAACATTGGGGTGCATGTGTTTTTATGAATTATGGTTTTCTCTGGGTATATGCCCAGTAGTAGGATTGCTGGGTCATATGGTAATTCTATTTTTAGTTTTTTTTTTTTTTTTGCGGTACTTGGACCTCTCACTGCTGTGGCCTCTCCCATTGTGGAGCACAGGCCCCAGACGCGCAGGCTCAGTGGCCATGGCTCACGGGCCCAGCCGCTCCGCGGCATGTGGGATCTTCCCGGACCGGGGCACGAACCCATGTCCCCTGCATCGCCAGGCAGACTCTCAACCACTGTGCCACCAGGGAAGCCCTATTTTTAGTTTTTTAAGGACCCTCCATACTGTTCTCCATAGTGGCTGTATCAATTTACATTCCCACCAACAGAGCAAGAGGGTTCCCTTTTCTCCATACCCTTGCCAGCATTTGTTGTTTGTAGATTTTCTGATGATGCCCATTCTAACTGGTGTGAGGTGATACCTCATTGTAGTTTTGATTTGCATTTCTCTAATAATTAGTGATGTTGAGCAACTTTTCATGTTCTTCTTGGCCATCTGTATGCCTTCTTTGGAGAAATGTCTATTTAGGTCTTCTGCCCATTTTTGGATTGGGTTGTTTGTTTTTTTAATATTGAGCTACATGAGCTGTCTATATATTTTGGACATTAATGCTTTGTCTGTTTCTTCATTTGCAAATATTTTCTCCCATTCTGAGGGTTGTCTTTTCGTCTTGTTTATGGTTTCCTTTGCTGTGCAAAAGCTTTTAAGTTTCATTAGGTCCCATTTGTTTATTTTTGTTTTTATTTCCATTTCTCTAGGAGGTGGATCAAAAAGATCTTGCTGTGATTTATGTCAAAGAGTGTTCTCCCTATGTTTTCCTCTAAGAGTTTTATAGTGTCCGGTCTTACATTTAGGTCTCTAATCCATTTTGAGTTTATTTTTGTGTATGGTGTTAGGGAGTGTTCTAATTTCATTCTTTTACATGTAGCTGT
>NW_006794582.1:739861-763815 GCF_000442215.2 Lipotes vexillifer
CATCTTTAGGTGTGTATAGTATGATGTCATCTGCAAACAGTGACAGTTTTACTTCTTCTTTTCCAGTTTGTATTCCTTTTACTTCTTTTTCTTCTCTGATTTCCATGGCTAGGACTTCCAAAACTGTGTTGAATAATAGTGCTGAGTGTGGACATCCTTGTCTTTTTCCTGATCTTGGAGGAAATGCTTTCAGGTTTTCACCATTGAGAATGATGTTTGCTGTGGGTTTGTCGTATATGGCCTTTATTATGTTGAGGTAGGTTCCCTCTATGCCCACTTTCTGGAGAGTTTTTATCATAGATGGGTGTTGAATTTTATCAAAAGCTTTTTCTGCATCTATTGAGATGATCATATGGTTTTTATTCTTCAGTTTGTTAATATGGTGTATCACATTGATTGATTTGCATATATTGAAGAATCCTTGCATCCCTGGGATAAATCCCACTTGATCATGGTGTATGATCCTTTTGATGTGTTCTTGGAGTCTGTTTGCTAGTATTTTGTTGAGGATTTTTGCATCTATATTCATCAGTGATATTGGTCTGTACTTTTCTTTTTTTGTAGTATCTTTGTCTGGTTTTGGTATCAGGGTGATGGTGGCCTCATAGAATGAGTTTGGGAGTGTTCCTTCCTCTGCAGTTTTTTTGGAAGCGTTTGAGAAGGATGGGTGTTAGCTCTTCTCTAAATATCTGATAGAATTCACCTGTGAAGCCATCTGGTCCTGGACTTTTGTTTGTTGGAAGATTTTTAATCACAGTTTTAATTTCATTATTTGTGATTGGTCTGTTCGTATTTTCTGTTTCTTCCTGGTTCAGTCTTGGAAGGTTATACCTTTCTAAGAATTTTTCCATTTCTTCCAGGTTGTCCATTTTATTGGCATAGAGTTGCTTGTAGTAGTCTCTTAGGATGCTTTGTATTTCTGCGGTGTCTGTTGTAGCTTCTCCTTTTTCATTTCTAATTTTATTGATTTGGGTCCTCTCCCTCTTTTTCTTGATGAGTCTGCCTAATGGTTTATCAATTTTGTTTATCTTCTCAAAGAACACCAGCTTTTAGTTTTATTGATCTTTGCTATTGATTTCTTTGTTTCTATTTCATTTATTTCTGCTCTGATCTTTATGATTTCTTTCCTTCTGCTAACTCTGGGGTTTTTTTGTTCTTCTTTCTCTAATTGCTTGAGGTGCAAGGTTAGGTTGTTTATTCGAGATGTTTCCTGCTTCTTAAGGTGGGCTTGTATTGCTATAAACTTCCCTCTTAGAACTGCTTTTGCTGCATCCCATAGGTTTTGGGTCGTTGTATCTCCATTGTCATTTGTTTCTAGGTATTTTTTAATTTCCTCTTTGATTTCTTCAGTGATCACTTCGTTACTAAGTAGTGTATTGTTTAGCCTCCATGTGTTTGTATTTTTTACAGCTCTTTTATTGTAATTCATTTTAAATCTTGTAGCATTGTGGTCAGAAAAGATGCTTGATATGATTTCAATTTTCTTAAATTTACCAAGGCTTGATTTGTGGCCCAAGATGTGATCTATCCTGGAGAATGTTCCATGCGCACTTGAGAAGAAAGTGTAATCTGCTGTTTTTGGATGGAATGTCCTATAAATATCAATTAAATTTATCTTGTCTATTGCGTCATTTAAAGCTTGTGTTTCCTTATTAATTTTCATTTTGGATGATCTGTCCATTGGTGAAAGTGGGATGTTAAACTTCCCTACTATGATTGTGTTACTGTTGATTTCCTCTTTTATAGCTGTTAGCAGCTGCCTTATGTATTGAGGTGCTCCTGTGTTAGGTGCATATATATTTATAATTGCTATACCTTCTTCTTGGATTGATCATTATGTAGTGTGATCATTATGTAGTGTCCTTCCTTGTCTCATGTAACATTCTTTATTTTAAAGTCTGTTTTATCTGGTGTGAGTATTGCTACTCCAGCTTTCTTTTGATTTCCATTTGCATGGAATATCTTTTTCCATCCCCTCACTTTCAGTCTGTATGTGTCCCTAGGTCTGAAGTGGGTCTCTTGTAGACAGCATATATATGGGTCTTGTTTTTGTGTCCATTCAGCAGGCCTGTGTGTTTTGATTGGAGCATTTAATCCATTCACGTTTAAGGTAATTATCGATATGTATGTTCCTATGACCATTTTCTTAATTGTTTTGGGTTTGTTTTTGTAGGTCCTTTTCTTCTCTTGTGTTTCCCACTTAGAGAAGTTCCTTTAGCATTTGTTGTAGAGCTGGTTTTGTGGTGCTGAATTCTCTGAGCTTTTGCTTGTCTGTAAAGCTTTTGATTTCTCCATCGAATCTGAATGAGATCCTTGCCAGGTAGAGTAACCTTGGTTGTAGGTTCTTCCCTTTCATCACTTTAAGTATATCATGACACTCCCTTCTGGCTTGTAGAGTTTCTGCTGAGAAATCAGCTGTTAACCTTATGGGAGTTCCCTTGTATGTTATTTGTCATTTTTCCCTTGCTGCTTTCAATAATTTTTCTTTGTCTTTAATTTTTGCCAATTTGATTACTATGTGTCTCAGCATGCTTCTCCTTGGGTTTATCCTGCCTGGGACTCTCTGCACTTGCTGGACTTGGGTGGCTCTTTCCTTTCCCATGTTAGGGAAGTGTTCAACTATAATCTCTTCAAATATTTTCTCCGGTCCTTTCTCTCTCTCTTCTCCTCCTGGGACCCCTATAATGCAAATGTTTTTGCATTTTATGTTGTCCCAGAGGTCTCTTAGGCTGTCTTCATTTCCTTTCATTATTTTGTCTTTATTTTGTTCCACGGCAGTAAATTCCACCATTCTGTCTTCCAGGTCACTTATCTGTTCTTCTGCCTCAGTTATTCTGCTATTGATTCCTTCTAGTGTATTTTTCATATCAGTTATTGTATTGTTCATCTCTGTTTGTTTGTTCTTTAATTCTTCTAGGTCTCTGTTAAACATTTCTTGCATCTTCTCGATCTTTGCTTCCATTCTTCTTCCGAGGTCCTGGGTCATCTTCACTATTATTATTCTGAATTCTTTTTCTGGAAGGTTGCCTATCTCCACTTCATTTAGTTGTTTTTCTGGGGTTTTATCTTGTTCCTTCCTCTGGTATATAGCCCTCTGCCTTTTCATCTTATCTATCTTTCTGTGAATGTGGTTTTTGTTCTACAGGCTGCAGGATTGTAGTTCTTCTTGCTTCTGCTGTCTTTTTGCTTCTGTAGTTCTTCTTGCTTCTGCTGTCTTCCCTCTGGTGGATGAGGCTAGTCCCTCTGTTTTGTTATGTTTGTTCATTTGTTTTATTTTTTAGATTCCACATATAAGTAAAATCATACAGTATTTGTCTTTCTCTGTCTGACTTCTTTCACTTAGCACGATACCCTCTTGGTCTATCCATGTTGTTGCAAATGGCAAGATTTCATTATTTTTTTAATGGCTGAGTAATATTCCATTTCATATATATATATATATATATATATATATATATATATATATGTAACATCTTCTTTATCCATTCATCTATTGATGGGCACTTAGTTTCTTCCATACCTTAGTAATTGTAAATAATGCTGCAACAAACATAGGGGTGCGTGTATCTTATCAAATAGGTGGTTTTGTTTTCTTTGGAAAAATACCCAGAAGTGGAATTGCCGGATTGTGTGGTAGTTCTACTTTTAATATTTTGAGGAACCTCTATACTGTTTTTCATAGTGGCTGCACCATTTTACACTCCTACCAACAGCACACAAGGGTTCCTTTTTCTCCACATCCTCACCAATGCTTGTTATTTCTTGTCTTTTTGTTGATGGCCATTCTGACAGGTGTAAGGTGATAGCTCATTGTGGTTTTGATTTGCATTTCCCTCGTGATTAGTGATGATGAACATTTTTTCATGTACCTGTTGGTCATCTGTATGTCTTCTTTGGAAAAATGTCTATTCGGCTACTCTGCCCATTTTCAATAGGCTGTTTCTTCCAGTCATAATTCTTTTTTTAAAATTAATTAAATTAATTAATTTGTTTTTTGGCTGCATTGGGTCTTTGTCGCTGCACTCGGGCTTCTAGTTGTGGTGAGTGGGGGCTTCTCTTCCTTGTGGTCTGCAAGCTTCTCATTGCAGTGGCTCCTCTTGTGGAGCACGGGCTCTAGGCATGCAGGCTTCAGTAGTTGTGGCACGTGGGCTCAGTAGTTGTGGCTCACAGGCTCTAGAGTGCCGGCTCCGTAGTTGTGGCGCACAGGCTTAGTTGCTCTGCGGCATGTGGGGTATTCCCGGACCAGGGCTCGAACCCGTGACCCCTGCATTGGCAGGCAGACTCTTAACCCCTGCGCCACCAGGGAAGCCTCTCCAGTCACAATTCTTTACATGTTCAGTGTCCACATAGATGGTCCTTCCCATCCCTGGCCTCTCAGTCCCCTGACTTCTCTCTACCTGTGACCTTGCCCTTCACCTGGCCTCAGAACTCTTCCCCATGGTCACACCTGAGGGTTTGCTGTTACCAGTGACAGGCCTCTCATTTGGGCCTGCTCTTTGCTGGCCCTGCCTGAGATCTGAGCTGTAGGCATCCTCTCTCCACTTATCTCCCCCCTCTCCCCGATTCTTCATCTCCATTGCTTTGGGCACTGCCTTTGCCCACTTTGTAGTTTGTGATTTTAGTTATCTCCTAGTTTCATTAGAAGTGGCATTTCTGTTACTGGATTCATCAATATGAGATCATTTACTAGAGACTCTGGATGGGACGTGTGCCCTAGGTATCTGTTGCTGTATAACTTAGTGGCGTAAACAATAACTGATTTATTTGCTCATGATTCTGTGGGTCAACAATTTAGTTGGGCTCAGTTGGGCGATTCTTCTGCTGGTCTCACCTGTGGCAGTCTTTGGTGGCTTGGCTGGGGCTGGATGAACTACCCAAGAGAGTTGGCCTGTTAGTGCTGGCCCTCCATTGGGACTGTCTCTCTATGTGCTCTCTCATCCTCCAAGAGGACCGCCCTGGCTTCTTTCCCTGGCATTCTCAGGGCAGTGAGAGAATGGAAGGGCAGGGCAAGTGGAAGCTGCAAAGCCTTTGGGGACCTGGCCTCAGAACACCCACAAAATCACCTCTGCCATGTTCTGTTGGTCATAGCACATTACAAGGCCAATTCACATTTAAGGGAGTGGAGAAATAGATGCCCCCCTTGATGGGAATTGCAGTAAAGTCACATTGTGAAGGGGTTTACACACAGAGGGGAGGGATTGTTGCCATTTTATTTTGGCATCTGCCACAGTATGTCAGCTGGTGCAGCTGGGAGAGGAGTTAGCAGTTTGCTTGGGTGATTGACTAAAACTTGGACTCAGTGATTGCCTCCATTTGGCGAAGTTGAGGTGCTAGCATGTCCCTGGAATTATGTAGGAGAAGGAGTCCAAACATGCAGGAAAGAAGAAATGTGAAGTGGATTTGTCACATGTGACAGGCACATCCCCTCCTGTTGCATCTCCTGAGAAGTCCCAGAGGTTACACCTACCCCAGGGCATTAGGATTCTGTAACAAGGGGAGTCCCAGTGTCCTCGACTAGCTCTCTGCTGGTTACTTCCCACTGTCCAGGCATTGGGGGGGGACCCACCCCTGAGACAGGCTCCCATATTTCAATAGGAAAGCTGGAGTCCTGGAGCAGGAGAGATCACATGGCAGCATTTAGTCACCAGAGCCATAATGGGCATCAGAGAATGGTAATCAGAATGCTTTGATCTGCATGGGTTTCGAGGGTGGCTAATTGACCATGGTGTCCCGAGGAATAAAATAGATGAAAAACCTGTAAAATATTTCTTGATCTGCAGAGCAGAAACATGACAGGTCAGGTGGCCAGAACCCTTAGTCCCCACAATAATGGTCACAGACCCCACCCAGTTTCTGGACCTAACGCAGTTCATAGACTCAGAGCCCCTTTCCTTTTTAAAAATATTTATTTATTTATTTATTTTTTGGGCCACACTGCGCAGCATGTGGGATCTTGGTTCTCGGACCAGAGATCAAACCCATGCCCCCTGCAGTGGAAGTGCAGAGTCGTAATCACTGGGCCACTAGAGAAGTCCCCAGAGCCCCTTGATTGAGTTGAGGCTGGGGTCCCTTTGAGACAGGATCTTGCAAATTCTCGTAAGCATGCAATATAAATCTCCCAAGCCCTGCAGCCATTTACTAGGGTAACTGTGTCTTGGGGAAAGGGACATTCTCAGATTCTTTGGAGATCACTAGATACTGGCTTTGAATTGTCATTAATTCCTGGGAACCAAAAAAGCCAGTAGGGGCTTAAAGTGGTCAGATGACAAATGGAATTCTGGCTAAAATCAAAATCATAGTGAGCCAAGCAGAACCCTAGACCCAACATGCGGCTCTTTGTAGTTCTTGAATGAATACTTGGACAGTGGTAGAATCCTCACACTGGCTCTCAGAACCATTGAATAAAGGCTATTTTGGCAGGAAGGACCACAAGGAAGAATCCCAGAACTTACCCTCTGTAACCAGGTAGTAAAGTAAAAGGTATGTTGCAGACTTGGGGAGACTGCAGGGATGATGCTACTTGTTACACCCCCATTTATCTTATCTGTTTGGTTTGTGCAAAAGAGATGGCTTTTAGAGCAAATTTCTGTAATTCATTGTAAACATAATCAGATGGTGACTCCAGTTGTAGCTGCCGTTCCAGATCTTTATTGGAGCAAATTATTATAGCTGCATGACCCCCTGGTATAGCACTATTGATCTGGCAAATGATATTTTCTCTGTAACAACTTGCAAGTATTACCAAAGGCAGTTTACTATCACCTATCATTCCCAACAGTGTACCTTTACAATCTTTCCTCAGGGTCATGTCAACCCTCTAGTTCTCTTGTAATCTAGTCTGCAGAGGTTTCCATCATCCTACTATCTCACAGAATATCAATATCAACAGAATATCAATATGTTGATCTGACTGGACCTGAGGAGCAGGTCATAGCAAGGACTTTAGATGCTTTAGTAAGGCCCAAGCAAGCCGGAGGGTGGGAGACAAAGCCCATAAAAATGTAGGGACTTTTGATGATGGCCATTCTGACGGGTGTGAGATGATATCTCATTGTAGTTTTGATTTGCATTTCTCTAATGATTAATGATGTTGAGCATTCTTTCATGTGTTTGTTGGCAATCTGTATATCTTCTTTGGAGAAATGTCTCTTTAGGTCTTCTGCCCATTTTTGGGTTGGGTTGTTTGTTTTTTTTTGTTATTGAGCTGCATGAGCTGCTTGTAAATTTTGGAGATAAATCCTTTGTCAGTTGCTTCATTTGCAAATATTTTCTCCCATTCTGAGGGTTGTCTTTTCGTCTTGTTTATGGTTTCCTTTGCTGTGCAAAAGATAGCTTGTGGGAAGCAGCTGCATAGCACAGGGAGATCAGCTTGGTGGTTTGTGACCACCTAGAGGGGTGGGATAGGAAGGGTGGGAGGGAGGGAGACACAAGAGGGAAGAGATACGGGAACATATGTATATGTATAACTGATTCACTTTGTTATACAGCAGAAACTAACACACCATTGTAAAGCAATTTTACTCCAATAAAGATGTTAAAAAAAAATATATATATATATATAGGGACTTGCCATCTCAACAACCTTTCTGAGGGTCCAGTGGTTTGGAGCAAGTGGGGTTATTTCCTTAAAGGGGAGTGTGGTACCTTGTACTGCCTCTGACTAAAAATGATGCCCAATGCTTTGTGGGTCTTTCTGGATCTGGGGGGTGTTATGGTTTGAATTGCATTTCCCAAGAAGATATGTTGACATCCTAACCCCCGATACCTCAGAATGTGACTTCGTTTAGAAATAGGGTCTTAGCAGATGTAGCCGAGTTAAGATGAGGCCATTAGGGTGGACCCTAATCTAATATGACTGGTGTTCTTATAAGAAGAGGCAAATGTCATGTAAAGATACAGACACACAGGGAGAAGGACATGTTCTGGCTGAGACAGAGATTACAGTGATGTGTCTGCAAGCCAAGAAACACCGAGGACTGCCGGGAACCACCGGAAGCTGGGGGATAGAAAGGCATGGGATGGATTCTCACATAGACCCTTTGAGAGAGCGTGACACCTTGATTTCAGACTTCCAGCCTCTAGAACTATGAAAAAATAAATTTCTGAAATTTTAAGCCATCGTGTTTGTGGTAACCTGTTACAGCTGTCTTAGGGAATGAACACAGGAGGCGATGCACGTCACACTGAGTGTACAACTCAGACCCATTTACTGAGTTCTGAGTGGGGTCCAGGGAGGGGTGGGCTCTGCAGTGGGCTCAGGCTGCAGTGCAAATGGCTCCATCACTTGGGCCTTTTATGAGCCAACCATGGAAGCCCTGATGGAGAATCACAGCACACCCATGTAAGCTCTCCAAGCAATTCCATGCTGTGTTCTGCAGAGAACTATTTTCCTTTTGATTTAGCAAGCTTTCTTCTAGGACCTGGTAGAGACTGAATGTTTGGCCACGAGACATCAAGTGGCCATGTGATCTGAGGTGCCCGTTAGGTACTGGGAATTATCTGATTCACCAAGTCCTAAAAGAGACAACATCTTGAAACACTGGGGTCCATCTTATAAGATGAACTGCTTCAAAGAAGTGCCCAGAATATACAGATCTGGAAATCAAACGGTGAAAGTGTACATGGTTCCTCTCATCATAAAATCTAATAATCTATAGGTACTTCCTATTCCTGCAACCCTGAGCTCTGCCGGTTTAAAGGTCATTGTTCCCAGTAGAGGAATTGCTTCTGCCATGGGACATGACATTGATTTCATTAATCTGGAAGCCGAGACTGCCACCTGGCCATTTGGGGCTCCTCATGTCACTGAACCAACAGGCAAAGGAAGGGGTTACTCTACTTGCTGGAATGATCAAACCTAGTAACCAAGGAAAAAAGGGTCAGAAGTATGTCTAGAATCAGGAATGTTCTCTGGGATGCCTCTTGGTACTTCATATTCCAAAGTAAAAGCTAATGGAAAACAGTAGCAATCAACAAAAGACAGGACCACTGATAACTCATATTCTTCAATAATTAAATAAAGGGTTACCCCATCAAATAAAGAATTCAACCAGCTGAGATGCTAGTTGAAGGCAAAGGTAACACGGGATGGGGAATGAAAGAAAGAAGTTATTGACATCAACTACTGTCTTGTAGTGAATTACAAAAACGAGAATGTACTAGCTAGGTACACTTTCTTTCTTGCTTATTTTGTGTGTGTGTGTGTGTGTGTGTGTGTGTGTGTGTGTGTGTGTGTATACCTTAAAAAACAACAGAAATGTATTCTCTCACAGTTCAGGAGGTGGAAGTCTGAAATCAAGGTGTGGGCAGGATCATGCTCTCTCCAAGGGCTCGAGGGAAGAATCTTTTCTTGCCTCTTTCAGTTTCTGGTGGTTCTCAACAGTCCTCGGTGTTCCTTGGCTTGTAGACACGTCACCCTAATCTCTGTCTCTGAGAATGTGCTGTTCTCTCCGTGTCCGTGTCTTCACATGACATTTGCCTATTCTTATAAGAACACCAGTCTGGACTTCCCTGGTGGTGCAGTGGTTAAGAATCCACCTGCCAATGCAGGGGACTCGGCTTTGAGCCCTGGTCCGGGAAGATGCTGTGGAGCAACTAAGCCCACGCACCACAACTACTGAGGCTATGCTCTAGAGCCCGTGAGCCACAACTACTGAATCCACGTGCCACAACTACTGAAGCTTGCGTGCCTAGAGCCCCTGCTCCACAACAAAGAGAAGCCACTGCAATGAGAAGCCTGTGCACCGCAATGAAGTGTAGTCCCTGCTCGCCGCAACTAGAGAAAGCCCACGCGTAGCAACAAAGACCCAATGCAACCAAGAAAGAAAGAAGGAAAGAAGGAAAGAAAGAAAAGAAAGAAAGAAAGGACACCAGTCATATTAGATTAGGGTCCACCCTAATGACCTCATCTTAACTTCATTACATCTGCAAAGGCTCTATTTCTAAATGAGGTCACATTCTGAGGTACCGGGGGTTAGGACATCAACTCATCTTTTTGGGAGACCCAACTCTACCCATAACACACACATATATATGTATAACGAAACATATATATATATGTATGTATATATAAATGTATTTCCTTTTCCCTCTGACTTCAACTGCCCTTTTTATTTTATATAAGGATTATTATTGGTGGTTAATGTTACGATTTAGTCTCTAGATTACACAATATTCAGCTAGAACTGTGGTTGAATCTCATAGTCATTAACATCATTTAGAGATGGCCGTAGGGACTTAGTGTGTCCCCTTTTGGGGAAACGGTGAGAGTGTCTTCATTTGTTTGAAGGATAGTTGCATCTATCTTGTTAGGCAGAAGCATAAAGTTGTTTTGTTGGAATATGGAAGTTCAAGTATAGGTAGAAGGGTGGAAATGGATGCTGAGGAGCCAGAGGGGTGGCTTGTGTCGATTGTTACTGTCTTTCAGCTCCTAATCTACCCTTCTATGTTCTGCTCTAACGCGTTGGAGGTGGAACTCTGGAGTTTCTCCTGCTAGATGGCTTCCTGCGGACTTCTGCCAGCAGGGGGCGCTAGAGGGAGACCGGAGGGCCGGAGTAGGCATTTGCCCTGTGCGCTTGCTGAGCCTTCCCAGCATTTCATCAGCAATGAGCACATCACCCCAGGCCGCAAAGGTTGGCTTCCGCCTCCAGCTTGTTTTGGGGGTCCAGGCTCCAGTCTCCCCACAACCCCTTGATACACTCGCACCAGTGACACAGCATCCCTCCTTGGAGGTCGAGCCCAGTAGTAGGAGGCCCTTCCTCAGAGCCATTGGCATGGTAGCAGCAGCTGGGTCCCTCCTCTCCTCGGAGGTCCCGAACTCACATCCAAGAGGTGCCCCCTCTAAACTTTTAGCATCTTTCCTTTTCCCCCCCAGCCCTTCAGGTGGGAGTTGCTTCCTGGAGTAGCACACATACCTTGGTGCGACCTCCGTGTCCCCCTTTTGCTTTTTAAGTCCTCCAGCCCCTGTTTAATCAATGTCTTATTTTACATTCTCTCTGTTAAAATAACTAGTGTGGAATGTAGTTTCTTGACTGGACCCTGACTTATACAGATGATTTCTAGACAAGGGGGTAAATATCAACTTTACTGTATTAAAATCAGAAGTCAAAGACCCTGTTTTATAAATTTTTGCATACCCACAAGACTGAATGCTGACTTATACAAATATTCAGTAAAGAGTTGAGTAATGAATATTGAATGAATCAATGTGCCCACAAAAGATATCCATGTCCTAATCCATGGAAATGGGGGTGGGAGGAGGATCTTTGCAGAAGAAATTAAGAATTTTGAGATGAGGTAATTATCCTAGATTATCCAGGTGTTCTCTGAATGCACACACATGTACTATCCTTATAAGAGGGATGCAAAAGCAGATTTGATAGAGAAAAAGGTGATGTGAAGATGGAGCAAAGGGAGATAATAAGATGCTGGCCTGGAAGACTGGGGTGATGCAGCTGTAAGCCAAGGACTGCTGGCAGCCACTGGAAGCTGGGAGAGACATGGAGCAGATTCTCCTCTAGAGCCTCCAGAAGTGTAACGGAGTAAGTTTCTATTGTTTTAAGCCATCAAGTTTGTGATCTTTGTTACAGCAGCCACAGGAAGCTAATACATGAATACTGCATTGGATTAAATTGACGTGGGAGATGACTTTCCTAAGGAAATTAGTTCTTCTAGTGTCACATCCACGTGGCTTAACCAGACAGGTCAGTGTCCTGTCTGTTTTGGGTCCATAGAGGGGCCCTTATTTTCAACCCTCTGATTTATTTACTAGAATAACATACCCACTACCTAGAAAGATTTGAGGTTGCCTATAGTAAAAGACAGCTCTAAGTAAATGTAAAACGAGAAGGAAAGAACTGAAGTCACATTATGGTAGTGGTTATTCATTCATACATTTAGTCAATCTTACACTCATTTAAAATATTCTAGGGACTTCGCTGGTGGTGCAGTGGTTAGGAATCCGCCTGCCAATGCAGGGGACACGGGTTCGAGCCCTGGTCTGGGAAGACCCCACATGCCTTGGAGCAACTAAGCCCGTGCGCCACAACTACTGAGCCTGCGCTCTAGAGCCTGCGTGCCACAACTACTGAAGCCCGTGTGCCTAGGGCCCGTGCCCCTCAACAAGAGAGGCCACCGCAGTGAGAAGCCCGTGCACCACAACGAAGAGTAGCCCCTGCTCGCCACAACTATAGAAAGCCCGTGTGCAGCAACAAAGACCCAACACAGCCAAAAAAAAAAAAATTTAAAAATTAAAAATAAAAAAGAGAAAAAAATATTCTACACACCAAATTAACTTGCCCAGCACTGTTCTTGATTTAATAAAGATGCTCCTTATGATGCAGGGTCAAGAAATTAAAAAATTTTGAAAGTAAAATGCACCTAAGCAGCTTGGTGTTTGGGCTCAGCATGGCTAGGAAACTGGATTCTGGGCCAAGCACCAGGCTGCCTGTGTTCTAGCCCCCTACTCTGCTGCTGTAACCGAGCAAATAGGCTCGTTGCCCGCTGAGCAGAGAAAGACCAAATACTGAGACAATAGTCTTTTGTAGAGAGAAAAGTCTTTATGGCACAGTAGCCAAGCAAGCAGACAGGAGACAAAGCTCAGATCTGTCTCTCCAGTCTGAGGTTCAGTCAAACTTTTATGAGGTAGGGGAGGAGGGGTGGTTCGGGGAAGTGCTGATGGCTCAGGTTTTGATTGGAGGGCTTTGGAACTTGGCCATTTACAGTAAGGTGTGGTAAAGGGGACTTCAGCACCAGATCTTCCTGGACAATGACACTTCGCTTCTGAAAGGGTTCCAGGGTTCAGGTTCCAGTCATGTCCTGGTCCTCTGTTTCCATTGGGGGCAGTTAATTGAGGTCAAAATTTTCTCCTCTGCTCATGCATTGGCTATATGACTTGAGGTTTTGTTCTGTTGTCTCTGAAAAACAACTCACTATCCTATTAGAAGCAGGATAGGGCCAGTTTGGGTTGATTCTGTGGTTACACTACGTGTTGTACTACTGGGCCTCTGTTTCTTCCAATACCCTGGGTACCTAAATGACTGCATGGACAAAGGCTATTTACCTGCTCAGTACTGTTACATAACACACAAAGAAATTTCTGTTGTGTATGAGCCTTACATATTTTGGGGTCTGTTTGTTGTAGCAGCTGGCCTGTCTCAATTCATAACATTCTACGGCAATAGACTTATCATTTATTGAGGATAGAGTGTGCAATGCTGATTTCAGTGGAGAGCCAAAGGAATGTGACTTATAAGAATATGTATTTGGTCTTCCTCCTGCTTCTGGCACAGAGCTCCTAAAACCCTTGGAATTTCCTAAATAAGTGCACTGGGAGAATTTTTTTCATAATATTTTGTCTTTTGTCCTCGGTTTCTGAAACAGCTCCAGAGCCATAACGGCAAAAAGAGTGTTTTGTTATTTATTCATAACAAACCTGTTTCAATCACAGTTGCTTTGTGTTAATGAGGTGGCTTTTGGAAAGCTCCAAAGGATGGGGGCTAGTTACCAGGGGAACCAATCACTGATTAGAGGGTTGGAACTTTCAGCTCCTCTTTGGGAAGGGGCGAGGGGCTGGAGATTGAGTTCAATCATCAATGGCCAGTGTTTCAATCAATCATGCCTACATAACATAGCTTCCTTAAAAACCCAAAAGGACACACTTCAGGGGGTGCTGGGAGAGTGGCGTGCTCTGAGAGGGCATGGAAGCTCCACCTCCATTCCTACATACCTTACCCTCTGCATCTCTCCCATCTGGCTGTTCCTGAGTTCTATCCTTTTATAATAAACTGATAATCTAGCAAGTAAATGTTTTCCTGAGTTCTGTGAGCCACTCTAGCAAATTAATTGAAACTGAGGAGGGGAATTTATAGTTCATTGGTCAGAAGTGCAAGAGACAGCCTGGACTTTTGATTGGCATCCATCTGAAGTTGGGGTAGTGGGCAGTCTTGTGGACTGAGCCCTTACCCTGTGGGATCTGACATAATCTCCAGATAGATAGTGTAAAATTGAGTTAAACTGTAGTACACCCAGCTGACATCACAGAATTGCTTGAATGTGTGGAAAATACCCACACATCTGGTGTCAGAAGTGCAGTAGTTTTGTAGTAGAGTAGTGTAAGTAGTAAAGAAAACACAGAAGGAAGTGAATTTTCCCATTACGTTAAGACATTTTGATGTAGAGCAGGGCTAGGCAACCCCTCAGGCCAAATCCAGCCTGCCATCTGTTTTTTTGTTTCTTTTAAATTAAATTGTATTTTTTTAATAGATATTATAAACACATGGTAGAACATTTAAAAGGTAAAAATGAATATGCCTTTGAAAGTAATTCCCCCTCTTTCCATTCCCCAGTTATCCAGTTTCCCTCCTTAGATGCAGCTACTATTACCAGTGGATTCTTGTTATCTTCCAGAGATATTGAGATTCTGTGCGTATAAGTGTGTGTATTGCTTTATCCAAGGTCATGAAGATTTATCCCTGTGTTGTCTTGTAATAATTTTATAGTTTTAGCTCCCATGTTTAGGTCTTTGATCTGCTTTGAGTTGATTTTTATATATGGTGTAAGGTAAGGGTCCAACTTTATTCTTTTGCATGTGAATATCCAGTTGAACCAGTACCATTTGTTGAAAAGACTACTTTTTCCTCAGTGAATGGTCTTGGTATCCTTGTCAAAAATCAACTGACCATAGATGTATGGGTTTATTTCTGGGCTGTCAGTTCTATTTTATCTCTATGTCTATCCTTATGTTAGTAACACATAGTCTTCATTACTGTAGCTTTGTAGTGAATTTTGAAAGCAGAACTATGAGTCCTCCAAATTTGTTCCTTTTCATAATTATTTTGGCTATTCAGAATCCCTTGCAATTCCATATGAATTTTAAGATCAGCTTATTCATTTCTATAAAAAAGGCAGTTGAAATTTTGATAGGAATTGCATTGAATTGTAGACTAATTTGGGGAGTATTGACATCTTAACAGTATTAAGTCTTCCAATCCATGAACACAGGGTGTCTTTCCATTTATTTAGGTTTTTAATTTCTTTCAACAATGTTTTGTAGTTTTTAGCATACAAGTCTTGTACTGCTTTTGTTAAATTTACTCCTATGTATTTTAGCCTTTTTGTTGCTTTTGTGAATGGAATTGTTTTCTTAATTTCTTTTTCATTTTTGGATTGTTCATTGCTAAGTGTTTAGAAATACAACCAATTTTTGTATATTGGTCTTGTATCCTGCAACTTTGCTGAACTAGTTTATTAGCTCTACTAGTTTGGGTGTCAGATGCCTGAGTCTTGATAGACACATGGCTGTTCATGGTGTAGACCACACTTCCAGCCTTCCTTGGAGCTTGCTATGGCCCAAGGATTAAGTTCTGGTCACTGAATGTGAATGAAAGTGATGTGTGCAGCTCTGAGTTGTGCTGGCCTTTTCTCCTTTCCTACTCTCTCTCTCATTTAAATAAATAAATAAATAAATAAATAAATAAATAAATAAATAAATTTATTTATTTATTTTGGCTGCATTGGGTTTTCGTTGCTGCGTGTGGGCTTTCTCTAGTTGTGGCGAGTGGGGGCTACTCTTTGTTGTGGTGCGAGGGTTTCTCATTGCAGTGGCTTCTCTTGTGGAACAGAGGCTCTGGGCACGCGGGCTTCAGTAGTTGTGGCATGTGGGCTCGGTAGTTGTGGCTTGCAAGCTCTAGAGTGCAGGCTCAGTAGTTGTGGTGCATGGGCTTAGTTGCTCTGCAGCATGTGGGATCTTCCCAGATCAGGGTTTGAACCCGTGTCCCCTGCATTGACAGGCGATTCTTAACCACTGTGCCACCAGGGAAGTCCCTCGTACTCTCTTTTGACTGGAAGGGAGTCAGCCATTGTGGCCTGTCTTTCAAAGATCTGTGATGTGTTTTTGTAGATAGAGTTTTACTGGAACATAGGCACCTTCATTCATTTATGTATTGTCTATGGCTACTTTCGTGCTATGACGGCAGTGTTGAGTATTTGTGACAGAGACCCTATGTCCTGCACAGCCTGAGATATTTACTCTCTGGCCCATTACTGGGAAAAGTTTGCCCATGTCTGGCTTAGAGGACCTCTTGATAGTAGTATTTTATGATCCCATCTTTCTAGAATTGGTTTTATAGTCACTGTTATTTGAAGCATTGCTGTCTTTGGTTTTACTTATATTAATTTCTGTCGCAGGCTGGCTACTTACTTCTACTTCTTCTCTCCAGCAAGAGCTCTCTTGGCAGCAACAGCAGCTCTTGGATCATCATGAACTTTCTGATCGTGAAGAGTAGTCTAGTTTTTATTAGACTGATCATTCTCTCTCCCTCTCTCCTTTCTGTAATTTGCCTTCCCCTTCTTGAATTTTTTGCTTAGAAGTTTTTTGCTTCCTCTGTAGCTAAGCGCTTCTGCTCTCCTGTTCATTCATGCCTTTTTTTTTTTTTTTTTTGGCAGCTTGTGGGATCTTAGTTCCCTGACCAGGGACTGAACCTGGCTCACCACAGTGAAAGTGCCAAGTCCTAACCCCTGGTCTGCCAGGGAATTCCCATTCTTTCTCAAGCCAGCTTCTCCTGCCAAGCTCCTTTCTCTGCTGATGCAGTACTTAAAGATGTCTGCTCTATGCTGCCAGGTTCTGCATTTCTGCTCCACCATCTCTGTGGCAGAATATAGCTCTTGTCAGGCTTACACCTCATCACTCAGTTTGATTAGAAATGGTCACTTTTTCAAGTACAGAACTCTTTTTTAACTAATTGAGTGTAATTTACATGCAAAAAATACTCTGATATTAAGTGTCCAGTTTGATGAATTTTGACAATGTATGCACCTGTGTAGCCACCACTCAAAACAACATAGAGAACATTCTGTCTTGTGGCTTTTCCCAGTCAATTCCCACCTCTGCTCCCCAGGGGCAGCCACTGTTCTGATTTCTGTCACCACAGATTAATCTTGCCTGTTCTTGGACTTAACATAAACCATATAGGAAGTGCTCTTTTGTGTCTGGTTTTTTTTTTCACTCAGCATAGCATAATGTTTTTGAGCTGTATCCTTGGTGCCCATTTAAGATTGTTCCTTTTTTATCAGAGTGGTATCCTAGTGTGTGGATAGAGCAGATTGATTATCCATTCTCCTGTTGATGAACATTTGAGTTTTTTCCAGCTCAAGTACAGTATTTTTTAACCAGAATTTTGTTCATGGCCTTTTCCAGCTTTAAGGCATTGTCATCCTGTCATTGTCAGCTGTATAATGCAATTATCCAAAATTTCAATTTCTTTCTTTTTCAGAAGTCAGAGTTTCTGGTTGTCAATCCTGGCTGCTCACTAGAATCACCTGGGGAGTCGTAAGTCCCAACAATCAGGCCACACCTAAGACCCATTAAGCGAGGCTCTCTGGAAGTGGGTGGGGCCTAGAGTCCGAAGTTTTAAAGCCCCCCCCGTGATTGCACCGTGTGGCCAGTAGGGGGCGCTCTTGCACGAAGTCTTCTGGAGTCGGCGGAAAGCTTGGAATGTTGCTCTCTGATGCTTCCCATGATAACTGCTCCGTGCTCTTCTTAAATCCGGTATTTTTCTTCTCTAGAATTTGAAGGCATTCAGACTTCATCTTCTTTCTAATCGGTTTTGTTTCTTTAAGGGCTTTTCTTTTCCTTCTAAAGTTATACCAAATTCCTTGTTACAAGCTTCCTCTATCTCCTTTACCTTCTCTTTTCGCTCAGCTCCTCCTCCGCCGCCCGTCCACCCCGCCCCCTCCACCCCACACCCCAGCCCACAGACAAGCAGATTTTACCCCCTGCATTTGATCCAGATCCTCAAGCCTTCTAGAAGAGTGCATTGTAAAGCCCAGGCACCTCTTCAGGTGAATTCTCCTTTTGTACATTATTTTCTTCAAAAGAGATCATAGCTGTTTTGCTCTTTTGGTCATAAATTGATGTTTTGAAATAACTTATTTTATTATTAAGAAAAAGATTTCTGTGGAGCCTTCTGTTCAGTCCTCTGATATCTTCTACTCTTGATGGAAAAGAAAGTTCCCTGGAAGAAAATGGCAAATGCACCAATTCCCAATAAAGCATAATAATTATAGGCTCCCAGGTGCCTGGTGAAAACCACGGGTTCTAGATCAAAAACAGTTGCCCTCTCCTTGGCTGTCAGGCCGGGACAATTTGCAAATTCTGAAGCACCAATACCCTTCAGCTTGTAGGCAATCAGACTGCTGGCCTCTTCTGATAGGTGGAACCTCTTCTGGCTCATTGATTTCAGGTCTCGTTCTGCTTTCTCTGGCAGCATCTTGTCACTTCTCTGCTGGGCCATGACGCTCATGTCCTTATTCACCGTTGTCTTCAGTTCCCGTGTCTTCTGGGCTTTGTTGCTTGCCCCTACATGGATCTTTGGAGCAGCCAGCGGGACACCTTTCTCCACCACACGTGTGTCAGTGTCTGTCTGTACCTGACCCAGAGGGCAGCGCCTCCAAGTGTGAGTACCCTCCTGGCTGGGGATCTGGAGCAGTGAGTTTCCAGGGTCAAGTAACAAGGGCAGGAGGAGGACTGGGGAGATTCCAGTGCTGGACTAGGGTGGGCAGTGGGCATGTCAGCCCCAGGTGTTGGCACTAAGGGAGTGCATGGTCTGTGGAGATTTGTTGTTCTAATTCTACCTTGTGTTGATTTAGGTGGTCTAGCTTGAATATATAATAGGGACTGTTTTCCCTGTTTAATGACTGCCCACTTTTACTTTTCTACCTGTGACTTCTTTCTTAGATCATAGCAAGGTTGCAACATGTAAAATTGATGAGACAGATGTAGAGAATTTTAAAAACAATGATAAAACCTAATAGCTTGTCTGCTTTTTATTCTAAAACCTTGCATTGGCAATCCTAAACAATATTAGTGGTAAAATGTACCCCTCCCCAAATCTTTCGTTACAATTGCTTTGGTCATTGTTGAATTAGCACATTTTTATTATTTATGCTTTATAGTCTACATGGAAGCTAATTTGGAGAACTCTCAATTGATATGGTAGGAAACCTCCCCCGACCCAACACACACCCATATAAACTCAGTTACATAGATTCATTAGGAAAGTAGGGACGTAGAGGTTTGAAATCCTTCAAGCTCACTTCAGGTGTATTGTGTGTCTCCAGCCCCAGCTGTACTGTGTATTCCTGCATTTAATTAGTGAATATGAAATAAACAATGGTGGCATAGTAGTTGTAAAAATTATAAAACAGAACTGGTATAATTTTAATTCTGTCAGCCTTTATGTGATCAATTAAAGTTTTTATTTTTTGTTTAAAATTTTAAATGGCAAAATAGAGTGTAAACTGCAAGGTGTGTGTGTGTGTGTGTGTGTGTGTGTGTGCGCACACGCACGTATATGTATATATTCTTTGGTCAACACAAATTTTCGTACATGAAATACTTTGCTTGATTGAATTATTTTTTAAATTTGAAGTTATTCTTTTTAATAGCTATTTTAAAACTGGAGTCAAGAAAATGATTACTGATTAGAACATGATTATTACTGAAAATAATTTTGTTTATGGAGAAGGGGGTGTTAAAATGATCCACCTGGGGTATGAAATGGGGCAGTGAACACAGAGGCAGGAGTCCTCTGCCGGGTCATCACAGGAGACCTGCTACACCAGATCTTCTGTTCTGACTTTCCCTCTTGGGTGGCTGAATTTCACCTTTGAGTCTTTTCCTCAGGAAGGCTTCTGAGAACAATAGTCCTTGAGCATGTACAAAACTGTTTGTGCTGAGTATAAATGTCTTAGGTAATGTTTGCTTTTTCCTGCATTTTGAGGCCTCGCTGGCTCCACTGTCATCCAACACTGACTATAGGTGTAGGGTCATGTGAGCCCTGCCATATTTCTGATGTGATGTGATCTGTTTGCCTGTTGATTCAAAGGATTTTTTTTTTTTTTTTTTTGGTTTGAAGGATTCTTATATTTGAAGTCCAGCAAATTTGCCAGCAAATTTGCCAGCATTGGAAGTGTTCACCATTTGTATTGCCTTTTAATGGGACCTGGCCTTTCTACTTGTTTCATGTGTTTTCTCATTGCCAGAAGCCATGTCAGGATTCTGTTGTTGTTGTTGTTGTTTTTTAATATTTTATTTATTTATTTTTATTTATTTTTTTGCGCCGGGTCTTAGTTGCAGCTCGAGGGCTCCTCAGTTGTGGCTTGTTGGCTCCTTAGTTGTGGCATTCGAACTCTTAGTTTCAGCATGCTTGTGGGATCTAGTTCCCTGACCGGGGATTGAACCCGGGCCCCCTGCATTGTGAGTGCAGAGTCTTAACCACTGCGCCACCAGGGAAGTCCCAGGATTCTGTTTTTAAGTCTGTCTTTGGATTTGCTTCCTTAGGGATGCCAATAACATATATATGTGTGTGTGTATGTATACTTATATGTATGTATATGCTCTCTTGCCCACTTGCCATGTATATTATTTCCTTTTAAGCCTGCTTAAGTATTTTCATTTCATCTTGCTCACTCTTCAAAGACCGGTCCCTTAAACCCCCTTCTGTGTGTCTCAGCCTCTCTTTTCCCTGTGATACTTTCCAATTTCATCTTCTCTTCTGTGTTGCTTTAATTTTCTTTCTTTCACTTATTTCCTGGGTTTTGCCAGTTCACATTTTGCTCCTTTTTTATGCAGTGCTCATACATCTTTTTACTCTCATCCTGGGGCTCTGGTTTCATGGAAGAGTTGGTTTTTTAAAAATTGAAGATGAAATATCTGATGGGATTTTTTCACCTGCTTTCTGGTAACAATTTTCTAAGTGTTTTTCAGTGTTCATGTTTGTCCTGCTTTTTTGCTCCCTTTTTCATCTAGTATCTTTGCACAGGTTCCTCTTTGATTGTTCATCTTTGGCAGAGGTGAGCTTTTCAGGTCGAGCTGGGGCCCTTTCCAGTCAGCAGGATTTTTCCTAATGGCCTGGGGTTATTATCATTTTTTAAAAAAATGTTTATTTTTGGCTGCATTGGGTCTTTGTTGCTGATCGCGGGCTTTTCTCTGGTTGTGGCGAGTGGGGGCTACTCTTCATTGCAGTGTGCAGTCTTCTCATTCCGGTGGCTTCTCTTGTTGCAGAGCACAGGCTCTAGGCCTGCGGGCTTCAGTAGTTGTGGCACACAGGCTCAGTAGTTCTGGCTCACAGGCTCTAGAGCGCAGTCTCAGTAGTTGTGGCGCATGGGCTTAGTTGCTCCGCGGCATGTGGGGTCTTCCCGGACCAGGGCTCAAACCTGCATTGCATTTCACCTGCATTGGCAGGTGGATTCTTAACCACTACACCACCAGGGAAGTCCTGGCCTGGGGTTATTATAGCCTTTACTTTTCCCCAAGTGGTAGAAGCAGGAGGCCATGGGGATATGCACAATGCAAAGCCATGGGTATTGGCAAAAACAGCAAAGTAAGTATCTCCAAAAATTCTCTCCTCTATAAAAGCAATGAGAAAACTGGCCAAAATGGTCAAAGTAAACTTTTCCGAACTCTGGAAATTAACCAAAGGCTTGCAGCAATTCAGGAAGCGTTTATGCAATAAAATGGCTGAATCTCAGTAAGAATAGTGAGCTTTTTAGTGTTGGTTTTTTTTTTTTATTGTGGTGAAATACACGTAACATCAAATTTACTGCCATAACCATTTTTAACTGTACGGTTCAGTGGTATTAAATACATACACATTGTTGTGCAACCACTGTCACAATTCATCACCGTATTTCTTTTCATCTTGTAAGACTGAAGCTCTATACTTTTTAAACAATAACTCCCCATTCTTTGCTCTTCCCACCCAAGGACCATCATTGCAATTTCTGTCTTTATGAATTTGACTACTCTCAGTACCTCATACAAGTGGAATCGTACAGTATTTGTCTTTTGTGACTGGCTTATTTCACTTAGCAAAATGTCCTCAATGTTCATCCATGTTGTAGCATTTTGGAGAATTTACTTTCTTTTTAAGGCTGAATAATATTCCATTGTATGTGTATACGACATTTTGCTTATCCATTCATCAGCTGGGGACACTTAGTTGCTTCCATGTTTTAGCTATTATGAATAATACTGCTGTGAACATAGGTGTACAAATATCTCTTTGAGTCCCTGCCTTAAATTCTTTGGGGTATATACCTGGGAGTGGGATTGTTGGACCATATAGTAATTCTATTTCTAATTTTTTGAGGAACTTCTATACTGTTTTCCACAATGGTTGAACCATTTTACATTCCCACCAAAAAGGCACAAGTTTTCCAGTTTATCCACCTCATCAGCAACATTTGTTGTTTTTAGTTTTTTTGATTGTAGCCATCCTAGTGGGTATAAGGTGGTACCTCACTGTGGTTTTGATTTGCATTTCCTTAATGACTGAGTGATGTTGAGCATTTTTCCTGTGCTTATTGGCCATTTGTTTATCTTCTTTGGAGGAATATCCAAGTCCTTTGCCTGTTCTTGAATTAGGTTGTTTTTTGGTTGAGTTTTAGATGTTCTATGCATATTCTGCATATTAATCCCTTAGATACATAATTTGCAAATATTTTCTCCCATTCTGTGTGTTGCCTTTTAACTCTGTGGATAGTGTCTCTTGATGCACAAAATTTTTAAAATTTTCATGAAGTCTAATTTGTCTTTCTTTTGTTACCCGTGCCTTTGGTGTCATATCCAAGAAATCATTGCCAAATCCAATGTTGTGAAGTTTTGTCCAGTTTTTTTCTAAGAGTTTTATTGTTTCAGGTCTTATATTTAGGTCTTTGACCCATTTTGAGTTAATTTTTGTCTATGGTGTGAGGTAAGGGCCCAACTTCATTCTTTGCATGTGGATACCCAGTTTCTCCAGCACCATTTGTTGACAAGACTGTCCTTTTCTCGTTGAATGGTCTTGGCACCTTTGCCAAAAATCATTTGACCATGTAAGTGAGGGTTTATTTCTGGGCTATTTATATTCTATTCCATTTGTCTATATGTCTGTCTTTATGTTAAAACTACACTGTTTTGATTACAGTAGCTTTGTAGTAAGTTTTGAAATCAGGAAGTGTGAGTTATCCAGTTTGTCCTTTTCAGATTGTTTTGGCTATTCGGGGCCCCTTGAGTTTCCATATGAATTTTAGAATGCGTTTTTCTATTTTTGCAAGAAACATCATTGGGATTTTGATAGAGATTGCATTGAATCTGTAGGATTTTTTGGGTAGTATTGACATTTTAATAATATTAAGTATTTAATATTTAATAATATTAAGTCTTCCAATCCATGAATGTGCAATATGTTACCATTTATTTCTGTTGTCTTTTATTTCTTTCAGCAATGTTTTATACTTTTCATTGTACAAGTCTTTACCACCTTGTTTAAGTTAATTGCTGAGTATTTTATTCTTTTTGATGCTATTGTAAATGGAATTGTTTTTGTAATTTCATTTTCAGATAGTTCATTGTGTATAGAAATGCAACTGATTTTTGTGTGTTAACTTTGTATCCTTCTACTTTGCTGAATTCATTTATTAGCTCCAGTAGCTTTTTCTGGGTGGGGGGGGCGGTACACGGGCCTCTCACTGTTGTGGCCTCTCCCGTTGCGGAGCACAGGCTCCGGACGCGCAGGCTCAGCGGCCATGGCTCACGGGCCCAGCCACTCCGCGGCATGTGGGATCCTCCCGGACCGGGGCACAAACCCATGTCCTCTGCATCGGCAGGTGGACTCTCAACCACTGTGCCACCAGGAAAGCCCTCCAGTAGCTTTTTTGTGGAGGCTTTTAGATTTTCTACACATGAGATCATATCGTCTGCAAACAAATAATTTTACTTCTTCCTTTCCAATTTGGATGCCTTTTATTTCTTTCTCTTGCCTAATTGCTCTGGCTAGAACTTCCAGTATTATTTGAGTAGAAGTGGTGAAACTGGCTATCCTTGCCTTGTTCCTGATCTTAGAAGAAAAGCTTTTAGTCTTTCACCATTGAGTATGATTTTTTTTTTTTTTTTTTTTTTTTGGGATTCGGGCCTC
>NW_006794582.1:763898-792591 GCF_000442215.2 Lipotes vexillifer
GTATGCGGGCCTCTCACTGTTGTGGCCTCTCCTGTTGCGGAGCACAGGCTCCGGACGCACAGGCTCAGTGGCCATGGCTCACAGGCCCAGCCGCTCTGCGGCATGTGGGATCTTCCCGGACCGGGGCACGAACCCGTGTCCCCTGCATCGGCAGGCGGACTCTCAACCACTGCGCCACCAGGGAAGCCCTGAGTATGATTTTTGCTTTGAGTTTTCATACATATCTTTTATTATGTTGAGATAGTTTCCTTCTATTCCTATTTGGTTGAGTGTTTTTATCATGAAAGGATGCTGAATTTGTCAAATGCCTTTCTGCATCAATTGAGATGATCATGTATTTCTTTCCCCTTTATTTTGTTGATTTGGCATATTACTGTATATTGAATAATTTTTGTATGTTGAACCATCCTTGTGTTACATGAATACATTCCATTGGTCATGGAGTATAATCCTTTTAATATGCTGTTGATTTCTGTTTGCTAGTATTTTGTTGAGGATTTTGTATTGGTGTTCGTAAGGGATATTGATCTGCAGTTTCCTTGTAGTGTTTTTGTTTGGCTTTGGTAATAAAGCCGCAAGTGCAGGAATTGGGAACCAACAGGACAATGTTGGGTCCTGCCTGGGAATCTGGCTTCAGGGTCAAGTGCCTTCACTGCTTGTGATACACACGGGATGAGATGTGTGCTCTGTATACACATGGGGTCGGCCACAATACAAGGGATATAAACTCGACAAGCCATCTGGAACTGGAAGATAAAAGGTAACATGGTACCCTGAAGAGGTGCTTTTACCGGAAAAAATCAAACGCTTGTGAAACAACACGTCTATGAGTTTGTTCATAAACCACGTAGTTTCTCTCAACTGAAACCAGCAGAAACATCTGTGAGGTTCACTTTTCGGAGGAGTGGTTTAGTAGATCTTTTCATTCAACCACAAACCCCTTTATGTAAGACTGGTCCAAAGCAAGTTGCTGTATGTTCTTTACACGCTAGAATCCACTCTTGTAAATCAACTCATCCGAACTAGTAGGTCAAGATATTTGTCTAAGTGGGTCTATGTCTGACTTGATCCCAAACTTGATGCATTCTGATGCTGCACCCAGAAAGTAGTAGTGTAAGTGATAATAGTGCCACTTCACAATCCATTTCATGATGAAATATGTACCAGGTTGTATGTTCATTAGGAAGAATGATATTAGTGCTTACTACTATGCTTCCTAGAGAAACAACCAATGCTCCCAACTGTTGGGAGATTTTTGATTACTGATTCAAACTCACTGCTAGTAGTCAGTCTGCTCAGATTTTCTATTTCTTCATGATTCAATCTTGTAGGTTGTATGTTTCTAGGAATTTATCCATTTCTTCTAGGTCGTCAGATTTGTTGCCATATAATTGTTCATAGTAGTCTCTTATGATTCTTTGTGTTTCTGTGGTATCAATTGTAATGTCTCCTCTGTTATTTTGGTTTTATTTGAGACCTCTTTTTTTCTTGGTGTGTCCAGCTAAAGGTTTGTCAATTTTGTTTCTTTTCAAAGAACCCACTCTTCATTTCATTGATATTTCTAATGTCTTTTTAGTCGCTATTTCCACTCTGATCTTTATTTCCTTCCTCTACCATCTTTGGGTTTCATTTGTTCTTTTTTATTTCCATGATGCGTAAAGTTGGGTTGTTTGAGATTTTTCTTATTTCTTGGTGTAGGTATTTATCATTTATGAATTTCCCTCTTAGAATTGCTTTTGCTGCATCTCATAAGTTTGGGTATGTTGTATTTCTATTTTCATTTGTCTCAAGGTATTTTTTAAAAATAAATTTATACATTTTTGGCTGCGCAAGGTCTTCGTTGCTGCGTGAGGTCTTTCTCTAGTTGCGGTGAGCAGGGGCAACTCTTCATTGTGGTGTGTGGGCTTCTCTTGTTGTGGAGCATGGGCTCTAGGCACGCGGGCTTCAGTAGTTTGGCATATGGGCTCAGTAGTTGTAGCACTAGGGCTTAGTTGCTCCACAGCATGTGGGATCTTCCTGAACCAGGGCTTGAACCCATGTCCCCTGCATAAGGTGGATTCTTAACCACTGCGCCACCAGGGAAGTCCCTGTCTCAAGGTATTTTTGATTTCTCTTTTGATTTCTTCTTTGACCCATTGGTTTTTCAGTAGCATGTTGTTTAATCTCCATATATTTGTGAATTTTCCAGTTTTCTTCATGTAAGTTATTTCTAGTTTCATACCTTTGTGGTCAGAAAAGATTCTTGATATGATTTCAGTCTTCTTAAGTTTACTGAGACTTGTTTTGTGGCCTAACATATGATCTGTCCTGGAGGATGTTCCATGTGTATTTGAGAAGAATATATTTTATATATTTTTGAATGAAGTGTTCTGTATATATCTGTAAAATTTATCTGGTCTAAAGTGTTAAGGTTGCTGTTTCCTTATTGATTGTCTGTCTTGATGATCTATCCATTGATGAAAGTGGGGCACTAAAATCCCCCACTATTATTGTATTGCTGTCGATTTCTTGCTTTAGGTCTGTTAATATTTGCTTTATATATTTAGGTGCTCCTATGTTGGGTGTATAAACATTTATAAATGTTGTATCTTCTTGTTGGATTGACCCCTCTATCATAATTTAATGCCCTTTTTTGTCTCTTATTAGTCTTTGTCTTAAAATCAATTTTGTCTGATATGAGTATAGCTACCCTATCTTCTGGTTTCCATTTGTATGGAGTATCTTTTCCATGCCTTCGCTTTCAGTCTGTGTGTGTCCTTACATCTGAAGTGAGTCTCTTGTAGGCTGTATATGGAGGGGTCTTGCTTTTTTATCCATTTAATCGCTCTGTCTTCTTTTTTTTCTGAAAATGTCTTTATTTTTCTGTCACTCTTTTTTGTGGCAAAATATATAACATAGAATTTACCATTTTTAAGTGTAAAATGACATTAAGTACATTCATGTTGTTGTACAACCATCACCACTACCTAGCTCCAGAACTTTATCATCTCCAACTGAAACTCTGTACCTATTAAATAATAATTCCCCATTTCCTTTCCCCCTAGCCTCTGGTAACCACCATTCTATTTTCCGTCTTTATGAATTTGACTATTCTGTGTACCTTATAAGTGGAGTCATACAGTACAGTTGACCCTTGAACAATGCAAGTTTGAACTGCATGGGTCCACTTACACCCAGATATTTTTCAGTAGTAAGTACTACACTACTACATGGTCTGTGATTGGTTGAAACCAATAGATTTGGAGGACCCATGGATACAAAGGCCTGACTATAAGTTCTATGTGGATTAACCCCCTCTTTGTTCAAGGGTCAACTGTATTTGTTGTTTTGTGGTTGGCTTATTTTACTTAACTTAGCATAATATCTTTAAGATTCATTCATGTTGTAGCATGTGACAGGATTTCCTTCTGTTTTAAGGCTAAATAATCCATTGTATGGATATATCACATTTTATTTATCTATCATCTGATGGCAGACACTTAGGTTGCTTCCACCTTTAAAAAAATATTTTTTTGATTGAAGTATAGTTGATTTGCTTCCACCTTTTGACAGTTGTGAATAATGCTGCAATTGAACATGGGTGTACAAATATCTTTGTGAGTCCCTTCTTTCATTTCTTTGGGATATATACCAGATGTAGAATTGCTGGATCATGTGATAATTCTATGGTTAATTTTTTGAGGAATTGCCGTATGTTTTCCACAGCAGCTAAACAATTTTGTATTCCCACCAGCAACATGCAGGGGTTCCAAATTTCTCCATATTTTCTGTGTTTGTTGTTATTTTCTGTGTTTGTTGTTGCTGTTAGCCACTATGTCTTTTAAAAAACTATATTGAAATATAGTTGATTTACAGTGTTGTGTTTAATTTCTGCTGTAAAGCAAAGTGACTCAGTTATACATATATATATTTCTTTCCAGATTCTTTTCCATTATGGTTTATCACAGGATATTGAATATAGTTCCCTGTTCTATACAGTAGGAAGTTGTTGTTTATCCATCCTATATATAATAGTTTGCATCTGCTAATCCCAAACTCCCAATCCTTTCCTCCCCCACTCACCTTCCCCCTTATCAACCACAAGTCTGTTTTCTATATCTGTGAGTCTGTTTTTGTTTCATAGAAGTGTTCATTTGTGTTGTATTTTAGATTCCACATATAAGTGGTATCATATGGTATTTGACTTTTTCTGACTTACTGTGCTTAATATGATAATCTCTATGTCCATCCATGTTGCTGCAAATGGCATGATTTCATCCTTTTTGATGGCTGAGTAATATTTCACTGTATATCTATATATATGTATCTATGTAGATATAGATATACCACATCTTCTTTATCCATTCATCTGTCGATGGACATTTAGGTTGTTTCCATGTCTTGGCTATCATAAATAGTGCTGCTATGAACATAGGGGTGCATGTATCTTTTTGCATTATAATAGTTTTGTCCGGATATATGATGCCCAGGAGTGGGATTGCTGGATCATATGGCATTGCTGGTTTTATTTTTTTGAGGAACCTCCATACTTTTTTCAAAAGTGGCTACATAATTTACGTTTCCACCAACAACGTAAGAGGGTTCCCTTTTTTCCATATCCTCTCCAGCATTTATTATTTGTAGACTTTTTTAAAAAATTATTTATTTATTTATTTTGGCTGTGTGGGGTCTTAGTTGTGGCATGTGGACTTCTTAGTTGCAGCATGCATGTGGGATCTATTTCCCCAACCAGGGATCGAACCTGGGACCCCTGCATTGGGAAAGTGGAGTCTTACTGACTGGACCACCAGGGAAGTCCCTATTTGTAGACTTTTTAATGATGGCCATTCTGACTGGTGTGAGGTGGCACCTCGTTGTTTTGATTTGCATTTCTCTAATAATTAGTGATGATGAGCATCTTTTCATGTGCCTATTGGCCATCTGTATGTCTTCTTTGGAGAAATGTCTATTTAGGTCTTGTGCCCATTTTTCAGTTGGGTTGTTTGTTTTTTGTTATTGAATTGTAGGAGCGGTTTGTATATTTTGGATATTAAGCCCTTGTCAGTCGCATTATTTGCAAATATTTTCTCTCAGTCTGTAGGTTTTCTTTTTGTTTCATTTATGGTTTCCTTTGCTGTGCAAAAGCTTACAATTTTGATTAGGTCCCATTTGTTTATTTTTGCTTTTATTTCTATTGCCTTGGGAGACTGACCTAAGAAAACACTAGTATGATTTATGTCAGAGAATGTTTTGCCTATGTTCTCTTATAGGAGTTTTATGGTGTCTTGTCTTATATTTAAACCTTTAAGCCATTTTGAGTTTTTTTGTGTGTGTGCGTAGGGTGTAAGGATATGCTCTAGCTTCACTGATTTATATGCAGCTGTCCAACTTTCCCAACACCACTTGCTGAAGATACTGTCTTTTCCCCATTGTATATTCTTGCCTCCTTTGTCAAAGATTAATTGTCCAAAGGTGTATGGATTTATTTCTGGGCTCTCTATTCTCTTCCATTCATCTGTATATGTGTTTTTGTGCCAATACTAGGCTGTTTTGATTAGCTTTGCAGTACTGTCTGAAGTCTGGGAGGGCTATGCCTCCTGCCTTGTTCTTCTTCAGGACTGCTTTGGCAATTCTGGGTCTTTTATGGTTCCATATAAATTTTAGGATTATTTGTTCTAGTTCTGTGAAAAATGTCACAGGTATTTTGATAGTGATTACATTAAATCTGTAGATTGCTTTGGGTAGTATGGCCATTTAAACAATATTAATTCTTCCAATCCAAAAGCATGGGCTATCTTTCCATTTCTTTGAATTATCTTCAGTTTCCTTTATTAATTTTGTAGTTCTCAGCATATAAGTCTTTCACCTCTTTGGTGAGATTTATTCCTCTTTTATTTTATTTATTTAAAAATATTTTTCAAAACGAGGCTGCTGTCATTTGTTCAATCTTGATTGATTGATTGATTGATTTTTGACCACACTGCATGGCTTGTGGGATCTTAATTCCCCACCAGGGATTGAACCCGGGCCCCGGCAGTGAAAGCACTGAGTTCTAACCACTGGACTGCCAGGGAATTCCTTAAGTATTTTATTTTTGATGCAATTGTAAAAGGGATTGTTTGTTTACATTCCCTTTCTGATATTTCATTGTTAGTGTAAAGAAATGCAACAGATTTCTGTATGTTAATCTTGTATGCTGCTACCTTGCTTAATTCATTTATCAGTTCTAGTAGTTTTTGTGTGGAGTCTTTAGGGTTTTCTATATATAGTGTTATGTCATCTGCGTATAATGACAGTTTTACCTCTTTCCTACCAGTTTAAAAAATTTTTTAAATTTTTGGCTGTTTTGGGTCTTTGTTGCTGCACGCAGGCTTTCTCTAGTTGTGGCGAGTGGGGGCTACTCTTTGTTGTGGTGCATAGGCTTCTAATTGTGGTGGCTTCTCTTGTTCTGGAGCACGGGCTCTAGGTGCACGGGCTTCAGTAGTTGTGGCACGCGGGCTCAGTAGTTGTGGCTTGTGAGCTCTAGAGCACAGGCTCAGTAGTTGTGGCGCACAGGCTTAGTTGTTCTGCAGCATGTGGAATCTTCCCGGAGCAGGGCTCAAACCCTTGTCCCCTGCATTGGCAGGGGGATTCTTATCCACTGCACCACCAGGGAAGTCCAGATGTCGAATTTTAAAAAATTTATTAATTTATTTTTTGGCTGCATTGGGTCTTCATTGCTGTGCATGGGCTTTCTCTAGTTGCAGCAAGCGGGGGTTTCTCTTGTTGCGGAGCATGGGCTCTAGGCGTGTGGGCTTCAGTAGTTGCGGTGTGTGGGTCTCAGTAGTTGTGGCACGTGGGCTCAGTAGTTGCGGCATGCAGGCCCTAGAGCACGCGGGCTTCAGTAGTTGTGGCACATGGGCTCAGTAGTTGTGGCTCACTGACTCTAGAGCACAGGCCCAGTAGTTGTGGCAGCATGTGAGATCTTCCTGGACCAGGGATCAAACCCATGTCCACTGCACAGTCAGGCAGATTCTTAACCTCGGCGCCACCAGGGAAGTCCCTGCTTCTTCAGTCTTTTGGAAAACTTTGAGAGGGATCTTTGTATGTTTGGTAGAATTCACCTGTGAAACCATCTGGTCCTGGACTTTTGTTTGTAGGGAGTTTTTAAATTACAGATTCTATTTCATTTCTAGTAGTCAGTCTGTTCAAGTTACCTATTTCTTCTTGATTCAGTTTTGGTGGGCTGTGTGTTTCTAGAAAGTTGTCCACTTCATCTATGTTTTTGAATTTGTTGGCATATAATTGTTCATAGTAGTCTCTTATTTTTTTTGTATTTCTGTGGTATCAATTGATTTTTCCTCTTTTATTTCTTATTTTGGTTATTTGGGTCTTCTCTCTTTTCATCTTGGTGAGCCTGTCCAGAGGTTTGTCAATAGTTTTTACCCTTTCAAAGAGCCAGCTCTTGGTTTTATTGATTTTTCTATTTTTTTTCCATTTAAACAACATTTATTTCCCCCAGTTTTATTAGAGGCTGGGAAGTACAAGATCAAAGTACAAGCAAATCCTGTGTCAGGTGAAAGCCCCCTTCCTAATTTGTAGGTGGCCACCTTCTCACTGTATTCTCACATGGCTGAGAGTTTTCTATTTTATTTTTAATCTATTTTATTTATTTCTTCTCTGATCTTTATTATCTCCTTCCTTCTGCTGACTTTAGGGTTTGTTCTTTTTCTTGTTCTTTTAAGTGGTGGGTTAGGTTGTTTATTTGAGATATTTTTTGTTTCTTAAAGAAGGTCTGTATTGCTATGAATTTCCCTCTAAGACCTGCTTTTGCTGCATCCACAGGTTTTGTATAGTTGTGTTTTCATTGTCATTTGCTAAGGTATTTTAAAATTTCTTCTTTGATGTCATCACTGACCCATTGGATTTTTAGTAGCATGTTGTTTAGCCTCCATGTAATTGTTTTTTTCTCATTTCTTTTTCTGTGGTTGATTTCTAGTTTCATGCTGTTGTGGTCAGAAAAGATGCTTTAAATAATTTTTATACTCTTAAATTTGTTAAGGCTTGTTTTGTGCCCTAGTATGTGGTCAATCCTAGAGAATGTTCCATGTGCACTTGAAAAGAATGTGTATTCTGCTTTTTGGGGGATATAATGTCCTGAAAATATCAGTTAAGTCTAACTGTTCTGTTGTGTCATTTAGGATCTCTGTTGCTTTAGTCACTGTGTCTTTTTTTTTTTTTTTTTGCTGTATGCGGGCCTCTCACTGTTGTGGCCTCTCCCGCTGTGGAGCACAGGCTCTGGACGTGCAGGTCCAGCAGCCATGGCTCACGGGCCCAGCCGCTCTGCGGCATGTGGGATCCTCCCAGACCGGGGCACGAACCCGTGTCCCCTGCATCGGCAGGTGGACTCTCAACCACTGCGCCACCAGGGAAGCCCCACTGTGTCTTTTGATTGGAGAATTTAGTCTTTTACATTTAAAATAATTATTGATAGGTATGTACTTATTGTCATTTTGTTCATTATTTTCTGGCTGTTTTGTATTTTATCTCTGTTACTTTCTTTTCTTGCTTTCTCTCTCTGTTGTGTAATGATTTTTTCTTAGTGGTATGCTTATATTCCTCTGTCATTATCTACCATAGGTTTTTGCTTTGTGGTTACCATGCGGGTTGCATATAGCAACTTACATTTATAACAGCCTATTTTAAAGTTGATAACAACTTATTTGAATAAATTGTAAAATGCTATATTTTAACTCTTCCGTCCAAGTTTTGTTTTTAATGTTACATTTTACATCTTTTTATCTTGTGTATCCCTTAACTAATTATTGTAGTTATAGTTAGTTTTACTACTTTTTGTCTTTTAACCTTCATATTAGTTTTATAAGTGATTAATCCATCTCCTTTACTATATATTTACCTTTACCAGTAAAATTTATACCTTCACATGTTTTCTTCTTACTAATTAGCACTCTTTTCAGCTTAAAGAAGTCTCTAACATTTCTTGTGAGGCTGGTTTAGTGGTCATGAACTGCTTTGGCTTTTGCTTGTCTGGTAGACTATCTCTGTTTCACTTCTGAATGATAAATATTCTGGGTAGAATATTCTTGGTTGGGAGTTTTCTCTCTTAGCACCTTGAATATTGTGCCACTCCTTTCTGGCCTGCAAAGTTTCTGCTGAAAAATCTACTGATAGTCTTATGTGGGTTTCCTTATACATAAAAGTTGTTTTTCTCTTATTACTTTTAAGATTCCCTCCTTGTTTTTAACTTCTGTTATTTAATTATAATGTATCTTGGTGTGGGTCTCTTGGGATCATCTTGTTTGGCACTCTGTGAGCTTCCTGGATCTGAAAGTCTGTTTCCTTCCCCAGGTTAGGGAAGTTTTCAGTAATTAATTCTTCAAATATAATTTCCACCTCTTGCTCTGTCTTTTCTCCTTTTAGGGTTCCTGTAATGCAAATGTTGTCCCATAAGTCCCTTAAGTTCACTTTTTTTTTTCCGTTTTTCTTTTTGCTGTTCTGATTAGGTGAGTTCCACTGCCCTGTCTTCGAGTTGATTGATCCTGTCTTTTGCTTCATCTCGTCTGCTGTTGAACCCCTCTAGTATATCTTTCAGTTCAGTTATTGTGTTTTTCAGCTCCCCAACTTCTATTTGGTACTTTCTTATATTTTGTATCCTTCGTTGAATTTCTCACTGAGTTCATCAATTCTTCTCCTGAGTCTGGTGAGTTTTGTTTTGTTTTTGTTTTTTTGCCCTGCTGCATGGCTTGTGGGATCTTAGTTCCCCAGACAGGGATTGAACCTGGGCCCACAGCAGTGAAAGCACCAAGTCCTAACCACTGGACCACCAGGGAGCTCCCTGATAAGCATCTTTATAATCATTACTTTAAACTCTTTTAGGGTAAAGTAATTATCTCTGTTTCATTGAGGGTTTTTTCCCTGAGTTTTTTTTCTTGTTGTTTCAGTTGGAACATATTCCTCTCTTTCCTCATTTTGCTTTACTCTCTGTGTTAGTTATTATACAGTAAATGAAATACCTACCTCTCCCAGTCTTGAAGGAGTGGCCTCATGTAGGAGATGAATCTTATCATTCAATCCTGCCCTAGCTGTTCATTGTCTCTCAAACCTTTGTGATTATCCAAGCAGCCTGTTTTGTTTTTAATAGCTTCCAGTCTTTGGGGACTTCCCTGGTGGCACAGTGGTTGAGAGTCTACCTGCCAATGCAGGGGACATGAGTTCGAGCCCTGGTCCAGGAGGGTCCCACATGCTGTGGAGCAACCTAACCCGTGCACCACAGCTACTGAGCCTGCGCTCTAGAGCCCACGAGCCACAACTACTGAGCCTGCAAGCCACAACTACTGAGCCCACGTGCCACAACTACTGAAGCCCGTGTGCCTGGAGCCCATGCTCCGCAACAAGAGAAGCCGCTGCAATGAGAAGCCCATGCACCACAGCAAAGGGTAGCCCCTGCTCGCCACAACTAGAGAAAGCCCATGCGCAGCAGCGAAGACCCAACACAGCCAAAAATAAATAAATAAATTTATAAAAAATAGCTTCTAGTCTTTGAGGGTGTTCCAAGACCTGTCAGTTTCTGCAAGGAGAGGAGTCAGTCAGCACCCGGATTCAGGTTGATTAGATGCCAGACCCTTAGGCAGCAGCTTTTAAAGTATGAAAAAATATATTGTTCTGTGGGACTGAAAGTGTGAGCTCCACAGGTCACAGAGCCTGGTGATGTAGAAGTGTCCCTTGGTGGCAGCTGCAAAAATCAGGGCACCAAGCATGGGTGTAAGCTCCTTTATGGGAGACACCGGTGAGCTGGATCAAGGGAGAGTAAGAGTACAGAGATTGCGTCCACTGACATCCATTCCCTGAGAACACCTCCATAGGCACCTGGATGTGTGCCAAACCAGAAGCTTGCCCCTCACACTGAAGCTTCCGGACAAGCAAATAGGCCTCTTTCTCAGAAAAGACTTGGGGTGTGTTTCAGTCTGCTGTCTGCGCAGTGCGAGGTGGTGGTAGTCTGACAAAAACTATATCTCTGTGTGTTACAATCCCATGAGACTCAGGAATGCAAGACTCCTGGCCTCCAGAGCCAGGTGATCAAGGAGCATCTTCTGGGCAGCAGCTTTAAAAACTGGGGCTCCAAGCATGTGTAAAAGCTCTTGCCAGAAAAAAAGGATTAGTAGAGATTTAAAAAATGGTGCCCACCAACTGGAGCAAGACAGAAAACGCAAATATGGCACCTGTCAGCCTCCACCTGTGGGGGTACTAGATGCTTGCCCCTCGGGCTGGGGCTCCAAGACCAGCAAATGAGCCTCTTTCACATAAAGTCTGGGCAACTCTAAATTGGATGCTTCTGTGCTGGTCCCTGGGGTGGGTGAGTCCAAGTGCATGAGGTGTTAAAGAGCCATTTCTCAGTTCCCTGTAGCCTTGTGGTTCTTGTGGAGGTAAGACCTGTTGGTTTTCAAAGCTCAATGTTTTGGGAGCTCGTTTCTCAGGTTTTATTTTATTTTTTTATTTTTGGCTGCACCAGGCAGCTGCAGAATCTTTGTTCCCCGACCAGAGATTGAACCCAGGGCCTCAGCAGTGAAAGCGAGGAGTCCTGACCACTGGACCGCCAGAGAATTCCCTCATTTCTCAGGTTTTAAAAGTAGGGGTGCTTGATGTGGAGTTCAAACCCTTTGCCTCTCAGGGAGAAGCTCCAGGTTTTGAGTTCCCACCTGACTGTGGGTCGCCACACCAGGGGTGGGGTTTACGGCAAGATTGTTTCTCAGCCTCTCTTACACACCTGGATGTGATCTCTTTCTTGTTTTCCTCATGTGTGAGTTACTCAGCTGGTTCTTAGGTTTGTTTTTGGTTTGTTTTTTAAGAGGAAATTGTTCTATATGTAGCTGTAGACTTAGTGTGTCTGTGGGAGGAGGTGTGTTTAGGATCTTCCTATGTTGCCATCTTGAACTGGACTCTTAGGGTTTTCTATGTATACTATCATGTCAGCTACAAACAGTGACAGTTTTAATTCTTCCTTTCTGATTTGCGGGCCTTTTATTTCTTTCTCTTGCCTAATTGCTGTGGTTCGGACTTCCAATACTATGTTGAATAAAAGCGGTGAGAGTGGACATCCTTCTCTTGCTTTTGATCTTAGAGGAAGAACTTTCCGCTTTTCACCATTGAGTATGTTGTTAGCTGTGGGCTTGTCATATATGGCCTTTATTATGTTGAGGCATGTTTCCTCTGTACTCATTTTTATGTGAGTTTTTTCATGAAAGGATGTTGAATTTTGTCAAATGATTTTTCTGCTTTTATTGAGATGATTATTTGGTTTTTATCCTTCATTTGTGAATGTGGTGTATCACATTGATTTGGGGTTGTGGAACTATTCTTGCATCCCAGGGATAAATCCCCCTTGATCATGGTATATGGTCCTTGAAACATATTGTTGAATTTGGTTTGCTAATATTTTGTTGAGGTTTTTTGCATCTGTTTTCATCAGGAATATTGACCTGTAATTTTCTTTTCTTGTAGTGTCCTAACCTGGTTGTGGTATCAAGGTAATACTGGGCTCATAAAGTGAGTTTGGTAGTGTTCCCTCCTCTTCAGTTTTTGGAAAGAGTTGGTATTCAAATGTTTGGTAGAATTCACCAGTGAAACCATCTGGTCCTAGAATTTTGTTTTTTGGGAGGTTTTTGATATCTGATTCTGTCTCCTTACTATTCAGATTTTTCTTTTTCTTTCTTTTTTTTTTGGATACAAAATGTACTTGCAGAATTTTAGTATAAGCATAACAATAAATTATTATACAGTATTTTGGGGAAAATCTGGTTATTCAGTCTTCTTCTTGACTGAATTTTGTACAAATAGAAATTTACTATAAGCACTATTTTTGGTCTAAAAGGTAATCTGATCCAAACGTATTTAGGAGAAACCTGAGATTTTAGAAGGGAGATGTATACAGTCAAAAGGGGGTTTGTTAAATCAACTGGCATTAAAATATTAGAATAGAAATAGTAATGATTATAAAATATCATTTTGCCACTGTTAGATTAACCAAAGTATTAGAGAAACAAAAATATTAGAGAAGTTAAAAAATTAGAGAAGTCATAATTTCAGATAAGAATGGCAGAAAAGACTGAATAAAATTTAAAGTTATCATTGCTAATTAAAAAACAGTTAGGTCTGTGGAATAGTAATTATTCAAAATGGAGCACATAACTGGTAAGCAGAGTATTTTACCTGCAGGCAATCCACTGTATTTAAGGGGAAAAAAAAGTCAGTTATAGGGAGTTCTTGACTTCTCATTTCTCTGGGGCCCTTTCAACTGCATTTGCCTCCTTTATATTAAGGAAGGTGAAAGCTGACTTCAGTGTGCCATGACCACTCTGTTGTGAAAAGCAAAAGAAAACCAGAGTCCAGTGAAAGCTTTTCTCCAGTGAACAGGAACAAGCGGAAGTTGGTCAGCTGTACAAAAGGCTAGCACATCATGGACCGCTCAGATGAATTCTAGAATTGCTTTCCAGGTCCAAAATTATGTCATTCTTTCTCTGGAGAGTATTCACACGGGTGTAGAAGGCTGAGACAACCAGGGGCACGTGGAGTGCCTGGTCACACAGCACCTTGGGCAGTGCCACGTGTGGCCGGGCAGCGCATGTGCCCCAGCAGGCACAGCCACACGTGGATGAAGTTGGTGTGGAAGGCCGAGTTGGTCACGTGCTCATCTGCCGTCAGGAGGCCCTGCAGCTGCTGCAGTGCATCACTGACCTAGAAGAGTATGGGTAGAGAGCTGCCTCCCTGCCCCCATTCCCAGGCTGTGCTCCCACCAGCAACTGATGCACCGGCTCCCTCAGGTTTTTTCTTAATGATTTAGTCTTAGTAGGTTTTGTGTTCTAGGAATTTGTCTCTTTCACTTAGGTTTCCGTTTTTTTGGTGTATAGCTGTTCATAGCACTCCCTTACAGTCCTTTTTATTTCTTTAGCATTGTTAGAAATGTCCCTACTTCCATTTCTGGTTTTAGTAATTTGAGTCTTCCTTCTTTTTGTCTTAGTCCATCTAGCTAAAGGTTTGTCAATTTCATTAATCTTTTTGAAGAACAACTTTGGTTTCACTATTTTCTTTTTTTTTAAAAAAAGTATTTATTTATTTGGCTGCCTCGGGTCTTAGCTGCAGCATGTGGGATCTTTCAGTTGCGGCATGTGGGACCTAGTTCTCTGACCAGGGATCGAACCTGGGTCCCCTGCATTGGGAGCACGGAGTCTTAGCCATTGGACCACCCTGGAAGTCCTCACTGTTTTCTATTCTCTATTGTGTTTATTCTGTGTTCTAGTTTTCATTATTTCCTTCCTTCTGCTACCTTTGGGTTTAGTTTGTTCTTTTTCTAGTTCCTTAAGTTGCAAAATTAGATTCTTGATTGGAGACTTTCCTGTGTTTTGTTTTGTTTTGTTTTGGTACGCGGGCCTCTCACTGTTGTGGCCTCTCCCGTTGCGGAGCACAGTCTCCGAACACACAGGCTCAGCAGCCATGGCTCATGGGCTCAGCTGCTCCGCGGCATGTGGGATCTTCCCGGACTGGGGCACGAACCCGTGTCCCCTGCATCGGCAGGCGGACTCTCAACCACTGCGCCACCAGGGAAGCCCTGTTTTGTTTTTTTAACATAAACATTTATAGGGACTTCCCTGGTGGCGCAGTGGTTAAGAATCCGCCTGCCAATGCAGGGGACACAGGTTTGAGCCCTGGTCCGGGACAATCCCACATGCTGCGAAACAACTAAGCCTGTGCACCACAACTACTGAGCCTGCACTCTAGAGCCTGCGAGCCACAACTACTGAGCCCACGTGCCACAACTGCTGAAGCCTGCGTGCCTAGAGCCCGTGCTCTGCAACAAGAGAAGCCGCTGCAATGAGAAGCCTGTGCACTGCAACGAAGAGTAGCTCCCACTCACCACAAATAGAGAAAGCCCATGTGCAGCAACAAAGACCCAATGCAGCCAAAAATAAAATAATTAATAAAATAAATAAACAGAAAAAATAACACATAAACATTTATAGCTAAAAATTTCCTCCTTAGCACCGTTTTTGCCATGTACCATAAGTTTTGGTATGTTGTGTTTTCATTTTCATTCATCTCTAAGTATTTTCTAATTTCCCTTGTGATTTTTTTCTTTGGTCCATGGGTCATTTAAAAGTATGTTGTTTAATTTCCACAGTTTTGTAAAATTTCCAGTTTTCTCTATATTATTGATTTCTAACTTCATCCCATTATGGTCAGAGAAAATACTTTGGATGATGCCTATCTTTTAGAATCTGTTGAGACATAGTTGTGGCATAACATATGGTCTGTCTTGGAAAATGTCCCATGTGTACTTGAGAAGAATGTGTATGCTGTTCTTATTGGGTAGAGTGTTCAGCATATGTCTCTCAGATCTAGTTGGTTTATTACATTGCTTGAATCCTCTCTTTCTTTAATTATCTTCTGTCTGGTTCTTCTCTCCATTCTTATGAGTTGAGTCATGAAGTCTCCAACTACAATTTTAGACCTGTCTAACTCTCTCTTCAATTCCGTCAGGTCTTGCTTCATATGTTTTGATAGTCTGTCGTTAGGTGTGTAAATGTTTATATTGTTTTATCTTCTTGATGTTTTGAGCCTTTCATTAATATATACAGTCCTTCTTTGTCCCTTGTAAACATTTTTGATTTAAGGTCTGTTTTGCCTGAGAATGATATAACCTTTCCTGCTGTCTTTTTAAAAAAAATAAATTTATTTACTTATTTATTTATTTATTTTTGGCTGCATTGGGTCTTCGTTGCTGCACGTGGGCTTTCTCTAGTTGCAGCAAGAGGGGGTTACTCTACGTTGTGGTGCACGGGCTTCTCACTGTGGTGGCTTCTCTTGTGAAGCATGGGCTCTAGGCCTGTGGGCTTCAGTAGCTGTGGCACATGGGCTCCGTAGTTGTGGCTCACGGGCTCTAGAGCGCAGGCTCCGTAGTGTGGCACACTCTCTGTGTTAGCTTTGAAAACTAGTAGACTTCACTCGCAGTGGAAACCAGAGGCGTAGTAGCCACTGAAGGAGAAGAGGTCTAGAACTTCAAAGCCTCATTCTCAGAGGATTATCATTATTTGACCTGTCTAGTGGTGCCCTGAAAGACACCACCTGTAAAGCTGACTGTGTTTGACCTGGCTTCTTTCACTCAATGCATAAAGCCTTTTCCTGGTATGGGTTGGGGTGGAGGTGTTTGTTAAAAACAATGATAGGCAATTGCTTACCTTTGTGGCTGTGTTGAGACAGTGGATAGCATTTGGAACACATGATAGACAATCTAGAAATCTTAAAAGGAAAAGTGGGAAATGAGATGTCCTTAGGGGTCTTAAAAAGCACTGACATATTTCTGGAATCTAGAAGGCCACATGCATGTGTCGGGTTGTAAGTATACCCAGAGCTATATGCATGCTAAGGAAAAGGCCTGAGAAGATGCTAAGCTCTCACCTCTCTTTGACGTTGAGGCTCCTTGCAAGGAGGGAGTAAAGGCTAAGGCAGAGCTGTCAGCTTCCAGGCTGATTGTTGAATGCATACCCCAACATGCGCACAGAGCCCTTTGGCAAAGACTTGGAGTCTTATTGATACCAGGCGATTAAGGAAATCTCTGTGCAATCATTAGCTGACAACTAAGCTAAGAAGAGACTTCAGTGGCCACAGACAACGAAGAATACAGAATTTACATAATTACTTTGGAAACGTCACTAAACAGACAAACTACAAAAAACAGCAATTATAACAAGCTGCTGGGGAGGAAGAGAATCTGATTTGCAGAGTTACCATATTATATTATTTAAAATGTTCATTTTTCAACAAAAAGTTGAGACATGAAAAGGAACACAAAAATGTGGCCTATGCACAGAAAAATGTAATCAATAAAAACCATTTCTAACGAAGTCTAGATGTGGAACCAACTAGAAAAATACTTTATTATTATTAATTTTTTGGCCGCCCCACATGGCTTGTGGGATGTTAGTTCCTCGACCAGGGATTGAACCCAGGCCCTCGGCAGTGAGAGCATGGAGTCCTAACCACTGGACCGTGGGGGAATTTCCTAGAAAAATACTTTAAATCAACTATTTTAAGTATGTTTAAAGAACTAAAGAAAATAATTTCTAAAAAGTTAAGTGAAGGGTAGGTGAAATGAGTGAAGGGAATCAAAAGATACAAACATCCAGTTATAAAATAAACAAGTCATGGGGATATAATGTACAGCATGGTCACTATAATTGATGCTGTATTGCATATTTGAAAATTGCTAAGAGTAGATCTTAGAAGTTCTAATCACAAGAAAAATTGTAACTATGGGAATCTCGCATGATACCACTACACCAACGGCACTAATTGTAACTATGTATGGTGACAGATGTTAACTAGACTTCTTGTGGTGATCGTTTTGCAATATATACAAATATTGAATCATGTTGTATACCTGAAACTAGTATAATGTTATATGTTGATTATGCCTCAATTTAAAAAAAGACATAAACTTAAAAAAATTGGAAATAAAGAACTAAGTGAAAATATGAGAGCAATATCTCACTAAATAGGGAATATCAACAAAGATACAAATTATAATAAAGAACCAAATAGAAACTGTGAAGTTAAAAAGTGCAATAATTGAAATGAAAAATTCACTAGAGGGGCTCAACAAAATATTTGAGCAGGCAAAAGAACCAGAAAATTTGGAGATAGTTCAACTGAGATTATCAGTATAAGGAACAGAAAGAGGAAAGAATGACGAAAAATGAACAAAGCCTCAGAGATCTATAGTACAGTTCAGGGAGACAAAGGAGGGTCAGCCTGTCCTCCTGTTTCTCAAGTACCTTTAATTCAAAATATCAGTATGCCAAAGTGGCATGTTTTGGAGTGGCATATTCTGCTGCCCTTCAGTTATATTAATTTGAGTCTGAAAAAAAAAGTTGAATGAAAAAACTGAGTTGCAAAAGTATCATTTTCAATCAGGTTCTAAACTGTAAGTAAAGAAAATGCTTCTAACTTAAGCAGAAAAAGGATTCATTGGGAGGATAATGGTAGTTCACAGAATCAGCAGGAGAGCTGAAGGACTGAGATCCAGGACCAAACTGTGTGGCTACAGCCGAGCCCCAGGCCCTTTGGTCAGCACTGCCATTGCTGTCAGGGGCTGTGGTCTGATTGCAGACCCTCTGTGGTCACAGGCCTGTCCCAAGCTGGGAGGGCAGCCCGCTGGCCTTTTAGCTCTCATGGTGAAGGGGCTCTTCCTCCTCCTGGGAAGGGGCCTCAGACACTGAGCAGCCAAAATAGTGACAGATGGCCACATAGCTATCATTTATGTGAAACTTACAAACACCCAAAGCAATAGCCTAGGTTGTTTGTAGATAAGTACACAGTGAAAACAAAATCATTCACTGGAATGACATGCACTAACTCCAGGATAATAGGTACCTCTGAGGAGGGACGGTCAGGGAAAAGATGTGGAACTTAGTTGTATCTGAAACATTTCCCTCCCTTCTTTCCTTCGCTGTTCAGCTTGCAGGATCTTAGTTCCCTGACCAGGGATTGGAACCTGTGCCCCTTGCTGTGGAAGCAAGGAGTCCTAACTACTGGACAGCCAGGGAATTCCCCTGAAACATTTTATTTCTTAAAAATGAAAAATGTCACCACCTGTTTATGCTCAGTGATGAGCACATGGGTATCATTACTTTCTACACTTATGTGTATCTTACAAATATTTCCTAATTAAAAAATCACTTCAGTAAATCAGCAGTATCTGTCAGGCCACTCAGGTCTCTACAGATGTGTCCTTATATAACTTGAAATGCAAATTGATCCAGCACCCACAAGAGGAGATGGAAAGCTTTGCTTGCTAGCACCCACCTATCTTGTGAGAGTTTTCCAGCACTTGTACGGAGTCTCTGTCTCCATCAGCTGAAAGTTGGCAGGACACTCAGCTGAAACTGCAAGACTGAGTAATGCTTGGCTTGATGCTGTTTATTGGGAAGGAGTGATTCATTTCATTATCAAAATCCTAAGCCCTTTAATATGCCTCCCAAGAATTTATCTGGTTTGGAAGATCAGAGACAAAAACTGAAGGGAGAACAAGAATTTCAGAAAAGTTGGAACGATTTTATAAAACAAACAAAAGAACCAAATCAAAATCTTTTTGTTCAGACTGTGGCCAGTAGGGGTGAATTAGTGGATCTGTTTCTACATATTAAAAAAAAAATTGAGATATAGTTGATTTATAACTGTGTAAGTTTAAGGTGTACAGCATGTTGATTTGAAACATTTACATATTGCATTAGAATTACCACCGTTAGCACTGGCTAGCACCTCTGTTGGCAAATAATTATTTTTTGTGGTGAGGACATTTAAGTTCTAGTCCCTTAGCAACCTTGACGTTTATAATACAGTGTTATTGACTGTAATCACTATGCTGTGCATTAGATTTCCAGAACTTACTTCTCTTCTAGTTGCAAATCTGTATCCTTTAACAACATCTCCCCATTTCCCCCACCTCATAGCCCCTGGTAATTGCCACTCTGTTTCTATGTGTTTGTCTTTTTTAGATTCCGGGTATGAGTTGTATCATAGAATATTTGTTTTCCTCTGTCTGATTTATCTCACTTAGTATGATGCCCTCAAGGTCCATCCATGTCATAAATGGCAGGATATCTTTCTCATGGCTGAATAATATTCCATTGTATATATACACCACATCTTTATTCATTCATCAGTGGACACTTAGGTTGTACTTAGGTTGTTTCCATGTCTTGACTATTGTGAATAATGCTGCATCCATATATATAAGTTTTAATAACAGGAAATCAGTTTCTCCTTGTTCCTCTTCCCTCCAAGTAAATGTTTAGCAAATATTTAAAGACTGTGGATTTGAACTCTAACTGGAAAAGGTGCATGCACCCCAGTGTTCATAGCAGCACTGTTTACTATAGACAAGACATGGAAGCAACCTAAGTGTCCATAAGTGGGTGGATAAAGAAGATGTGGTATATATACACAATGGAATATTACTCAGCCATAAGAAAGCGTGAAATATTGCCATTTGCAGCAATATGGATGGACCTAGAAAATGTCATACTAAGTGAAGTAAATCAGAGAAAGACAAATATGATATCACTTATATGTGGAATCTAAAAAACAATACAAATGAATCTATTTACAAAACAGAAACAGACTCACAGACATAGAAAACAAACGTATGGTTACCAAAGGGGAAAAGAGGGGGAGGGATAAATTAGGAGTATGGGATGAACAAACCACTATATATTAAATAGATAAGCAACAAGGATTTACTGTATAACATGAGGAATAATATTCAATATCTGGTACTAACCTGTAATGGAAAATAAAAAGAAAATATAACTTGAATCGCCTTGCTGTATACTTGAAACTAACACAATGTTGTAAATCAACTAAACTTCAAAAAAAGATTATGAGTTTGAAATGACACCAGAGTGTTAGCCTGCCAGGGTACTGCCTGTCTTAGTTTGGTCCTGAGCATAGTTTACACACTGTAATGTGAGCTAAATAAATGTAAGCTATTATTACTCAACAGCAAAAAAACCAAATAACCAGAATAAAAAATACGGAAAGGACTTGAATAGACATTTCTCCAGTGATGATATACAAAAGGCCAACGAGCATATGAAAAGATGCTCAACATCACTAAACATTAGGGAAATGCAAGTCAAAACCACAATGAAATATCACCTCATAACCATAAGGATGGCTGCTAATCAAAAAAACCCAGAGAATAGCAAGTGTTGGTGAGGATGTAGAGCAGCGGTCCCCAACCTTTTTGGCACCAGGGACCGGTTTTGTGGAAGACAGTTTTTCCATGGATGGGGGAGGGGGGTGGCTTCGGGATGATTTAAGCGCATTGCATTTACTGTGCACTTTATTTCTATTATTATTACATTATAATATATAGTGAAATAATTATACAACTCACTATAATGCAGAATCAGTAGGAGCCCTGAGCTTGTTTTCCTGCTCCCATCTGGGGTCCCATCTGGGGGTGATGGGAGACAGTGACACCCGACGTGTGTTGCTTATGTCCAGTCTCCTCCATAGTCTCGTTTTGGTCGCTGTCACTGCAGAAAGCCCTGCTTCACAAAGACAGGATGTTGGAAATGGAAGCAGGCTTTTCAGTGCTTCTGTGGCAATCTCAGAATAGTCCTCCTTGACTTTAATCCAGAACATACGGAGATTTGAAGTTGTCTCAAACATACCTTTAAGGCCACTGTCATTTGAGATCTTAAGCAGTTGATCGTCTTCTAGCATGGACAAAGTCGATTCACCTGGCTTATTCACAGATGGGTCACGGATCCATTCCTCCCCAATTTGGGAGTCTTTTGTGGTTGGGAAGTAATGCTCAAGCTCTTTTGAAAGCTGAGATAGGTGATTGTGCACCAGCTGGGAGAAAGAAGGCCCTGGCTCAGTCTCTTTCAAAATCTCTGCTAATGTTTGAAACATGTCAAAAATCCCAATGTTCACTCGTCACCCCCATAATTCCAGTTTGGTTTTGAAGGCACCACATTATCTGCCGACTTGAACACAGTTGTCATTCTCCCCTGAAGTGACAGATTGAATTCACTGAGCAGGTTGAATATGTCACACAAGTAAGCAAGTTTTGCGACCCATTCTGTGTCACTGAAATGTGCTGCCAGTGGTGACTATTTTTCTAAAAGAAATCTCTGGATGGGACTTCCCTGGTGGTCCAGTGGGTAAGATTCCACTCTTCCAGTACAGGGGGTCTGTGTTTGATCCCTGGCTGGGGAACTAGATCCCGCATGCATGCCGCAGCTAAGAAGCCCGCATGCCACAACTAAGACCCGGCGCAGTCTAAATATGTAAGATCTTTTAAAAAAATAAATCTCTGGAGTGGCTCTCATAACTCAGAAACTCTGGCCAGTGATCTCCCTTTAGAAAGCCATCTCACTTCTGTGTATAAGAGAAGACGTGTGTGCTCTGCACCCATCTCCTCACAGAACTGCATGAACAGATGTGAGTTAAGAGCATGTACTTTAATGTGGTTGATGATTTTAATCACATCCTTTAAAACGTTGTTAAGTTCAGGTGACATTTTTCGGCTAGCCAGCATTTCTCTATGGATGACACAGTGCGTAGACTCACATTCAGAAGCGACCTCTTTGACTGGAGTGGTGAAACCAGAAAGCCATCCAGTCATGGCAGCCGCTCCGTCTGTGCATATACCAACACAAAATGACCAGTTCAGTTTTCCTGATATGTAATCATTCAAAGACTTGAATAATTCTGCAGCTGTGGTGTTAGTTGGCAACAAAAGTACACATAACATATCCTCATGCACGTCCTTCTGAAAAATATATCACACGGAAACAAGCATTGTTGCCTTGTTGTCAACATCGTTAGACTCGTCAACCTGAATCACATACCACAGTGACCCATTAATCCTCTCTAACAATTGTGCCTCAGTATCCTCTGCTATTTCATCAATTCGTCTAGTTATGGTGCTAGCCGAAAGAAGAACACATGCCACCTTTCGGACTGCAGCCTCTCCTAAAAGTTCACAACAAATGTCCATAGCTGCAAGGGAGATCAACTCTTCACCAGTAGTAAAGGGCTTCTTAGCTTTAACCATGCGGTTAGCCACTAAGAATGATGCTCTCAGTGCAGACACATTTGATGAAGTGGTGGCCTTCAATAATTGCTTCTGTTCTTTGTGTTCACGTTTTTTTTCTTCTGAAAAACTCCAAAGGCTTGTCTTTTAATGCAGGGTGCTTAGTCTCCATATGGCAAAGCAGTTTTGAAGGTTTCATGGCTTCGTTGGATAGCTGGTCACCACATATTATACAAAGCGGGCTTGGAGAATGTGATTCACCTGTTGCAATGAACCCATAATTTAAGTAGGACTCTTGGTATTTTCTTTTCAATGCAGCTTTCTTTTTGTTGGCAGTCTTAGGGTCTTCTGCTGTCTCCTCATTGGGTCTTTCCCCCTTTTCAGAGATGCTCTCCAGCGACATTTGTTTTTTACTCATTTTGGCTAGGGTTAGCTTGTGGACTTACCAAAACTGTGACTGAGACAAGTGTGCAGTGCGGGAAAAAGGCGCGGACAGAAGTGGTAAATAAAATAATGGGTGGGCCACACGCAGACTAAAATAAGTGTCGGATTCTGACTTCAAGCCTGCCACCAGATGCAGCTTAATTGTCCCTTGCCACTCCCTGATAGGGTTTTGATATGAGTCTGCAAGCAACTGATTTATTATGGTCTCTGTGCAGTCAAACCTCTCTGCTAATGATAGTCTGTATTTGCAGCCGCTCCCCAGCACTAGCATCACTGCCTCAGCTCCACCTCAGATCGTCAGGCATTAGATTCTCATAAGGAGCGCGCAACCTAGATCCCTTGCATGCGCAGTTCACAGTAGGGTTCACGCTCTTATGAGAATCTAATGCCACTGCTGATCTGACAGGAGGCGGAGTTCAGGTAGTAACGCGAGTGATGGGGAGCGGCTGTAAATACAGATGAAGCTTCACTCGCTCGCCCACCTCTCACCTCCTACTCTGCGGTCTGGTTCCTAACAGGCCACAGACCAGTGGCGGTCCGTGGCCTGAGGGTTGGGGACCCCTGATGTAGAGAAATTGGAACCCTTGTTTACTGTTGGTGGGAATGTAAAATTGTGCAGCCTCCATGGAAAACACTGTGGTGGTTCTTCAAAAATTAGAATCATCCTGTGATCCAGCAACCTCACTTCTGGATCTATGTCCAAAGGAACTGAAAGAAGGATCTCAAAGAGATATTTGTACCCTTGTGTTCACAGGAGCATTACTCACAATAGCCAAAAGGTGGAAGCAACCCAAGTGTCCATCAGTGGTTGAATGGATAAACAAAATATGGTATATACATACAAAGGAGTATTATTCAGCCTTAAAAAGGAAGGAGATTCTGACATAATGCTACAACATGGATGAACCTTGAGGACATTTTTCTAAGTGAAATAAACCAATCACAAAGAGACAAATACTGCATGATCCTACTTATATGAGGGAATCTACAGTAGTCAAATTTATAGAAATAGAAAGTAGAATGGTGGTGGCCAGGGGCTGGGGAGGAGGGGAGAATGGGGAATTGGGTTAGTGGGTATAGAATTGCAGTTTTGCACAATGAAAAAGTTCTGGAGATTGGTTGCACAACAGTGGAAAAATGCTTAACACTGTTGAACTATACATTTAAAAATGATTAAGATGATAAATTTTATGGGTTTTTTTAACCACAATTAAAATGTGAAAAGTTAAATAAATATTAGCTGTTTTACATGTGAGGAAACTGAAGTCTCAAGAGGGAAGAGGTGACTTGACCAAAATCACTTCCTTTCAACACGGAGCTGGACCTGATCCCATGCTCTTGCCACTCGGCCTCGGGATTCCTCAAATTTCGAAGCCCTGATGAGGACCTTCCAGGGGAGCATCATTTTGGAGTCGGGATGGTAAAGTCACAGCACAGAGGTGTGTAGCACTGTCCACAGGAAATCTGGTCCCGGCCATCATACAGCCAACTTGGGTCGTCCCACAAAACTTGGTTCTTGAGGCCCAGATTCACAGCCTGAAGGTGGCACTTGGTTTGTTTGCTGTCATGTTTGATAACAGCTGAAGAGTGCATGCTTCACTGTAAAGTCTTATTACCATCTGCCCCTGTTAATAAGCCACAGCTGGGCTCAGAGGAAGCTTAGAGACCCTTCCAGAAACTGTGCTGAGGAGAGAGGGGAGAGGGATTCAACAGCCCCCTCCAACAGAGCAGCACTGTCTGCAGCGAGGCCAGGTCGGCAGCAAGGGGGTGGGTCTCCCCTCAATATTGGGAGCTGATGCCCCTCTAAGAGGGGTAGTTCTTTGTTCCCCCCTTTTATGTTGTTTTTTAAAAAATTTTATTTTATATTGGAATGTAGTTGATTAACAGTGTTGTGTTAGTTTCAGGTGTACAGCAAAGTGATTCAGTTATACATGTAGATGTGTCTATTCTTTTCCAAATTCTTTTCCCATTTAGGTTATTACAGAATATTGAGCAGAGTTCCTTGTGCTATACAGTAGGTCCTTGTTAGTTATGTATTTAAAATATAGCAGCGTGTACATCTCAATCCCAAACTCACAGTCTATCTCTCTCCCCCACCCTTCCCCCGTAACCGTAAGTTCATTCTCTAAGTCTGTGACTCTGTTTCTGCTTTGTAAATAAGTTCATTTATATCACCTTTTTATATTCTGCATATAAGTGGTATCATATGATATTTGTCTTTCTCTGTCTGACTTACTTCACTTAGTATGATAATCTCCAGGTCCACCCATGTTGCTGCAAATGGCATTATTTCATTCTTTTTTAATGGCTGAGTAGTATTCCATTGTATATGTGTACCACATCTTCTTTATCCATTCCTCTGTTGATGGACATTTAGGTTTCTTCTATGTCTTGACTATTGTAAACAGTGTCACAATGAACATTGGCATGTATCCTTTGCATGTATCCTTTTGAACCATGTTTTTCTCTGGATATATGCTCAGGAGTGGGATTGCTGGATCATATGGTAGCTCTATTTTTAGTTTCTTAAGGAACCTCCATAGTGTTCTCCATAGTGGCTGTACCAATTTACATTCATAAGGGCAGGGGGTAGTTCTAATTAAGCATCAAACTTGTTTCTTTGAAACTCAATACTTTCTAGTAGCTATGCAGTAAACAAGGTTAGGCATGGTGTATCTGTCCAGTTGCTTTGTTAACTAAAGGGAACTTCTGGGGATTTTGTAGCTGCAGTCTAGTGGGTGAATCACTGAAAAACAGCCCCCTGACTCCCCAGACTTTTGCCTGGAGCTCCTTTAAAGAGGGAGGTACTGCTCCAAGGAGGAAATTAAGATTCTGCCACCAGGAGAAACTTACCCAGACTGGGCCCAGGGCAGGGTCTGCATCAGGGCAGGAACCTACATCAGATGCTGTTGCAGAAGGGCCATGTGCATGTAGTGGGTCTGGACGTTGGCTGTGGGGTGGGCCCTGGCTGGGACACTGTATGAGCAGGACACTGAGGAGGCAGAATTAGGTTTCCTGTTCTGTTCTCCAGGTTTTGTAGGTCTGAATAGAAGATGACAGATGCTCTGCAGTGGTCCAACCATCTCCTTGCTTCCTTTCCTACTTGTCTGTGAGCTGCTCAAGTGCAAGGGCCCTGTCCTTCTCTCAGGATCCCCTGCATATAGAACAGTGGTACCCAGATGGGCCATAAATGTTTGGGGGCTTGCTGGTTGCTGACTAGGAGGGTGGTCCTAGAAGTACTTCTAAGGGAAACATTCCACTTCACATTTCTTTTTTTTAATTTTTTTTTTTTTTTTGGCCGTGTTGGGTTGTCATTGCTGCGTGCGGGCTTTCTCTAGTTGTGGCGAGCAGGGGCTACTCTTCGTTGTGGTGCGTGGGCTTCTCACTGTAGTGGCTTCTCTTGTTTTGGAGCACAGGCTCTAGGCATGCGGGCTTCAACAGTAGCAGCACATGGGCTCAGTAGCTGCGGCATGCAGACCCTAGAGTGCACAGGCTTCAGTAGTTGTGGCATGTGGGTTCAGTAGTTGCGGCATGCGGGTTCTAGGGTATGCGGGCTTCAGTAGTTGTGGTGCACGAGCTCAGTAGTTATGGCGCATGGGCTTAGTTGCTCTACGGCACGTGGGATCTTGCTGGACCAGGGATCAAACCCGTGTCCCCTGCATTGGCAGGAGGATTCTTAACCACTGTGCCACCAGGGAAGTCCCACATTTCTTTTATTGTGTTAGAATACTCATAAAATTTACCATCTTACCCATTTTAACATGTAAAGTTTAATGGTCTTAAATACATTCACATTGTTGTGCAGCCATTACTACCATCCATCCCCATAAATCTTTTCATCCTGCGAATCTGAAACTTTATGCCCATTAACCAACATCTGCCCATTCTCTGCTCATCCCAACCCCTGGTAACCACCATACAATTTGTATCTTTATGATTTTGACTACTCTAGATATGTCACATAAGTGGAATCAAACAGTATTTGTCTTTTTGTGACTGGCTTAGTTCATTTAGCATAATGTCCTCAAGGTTCAACCACGTAGTTGTATGTGTCAGAATTTCTTTCCTTTTTAAGGCTGAATAATATTCTATTATATGGGGAATTCTCTGGTGGTCCAGTGGTTAGGACTCTGCACTTGCACTGCTGGGGGCCCGGGTTCAATCCCTAGTTGGGGAACTAAGATCCCGCCAGCCGCGCAGCACAGCCAAAAAAAAAAAAAAAAAAAATCCTTTATATGCATATACTGCGTTTTGCCTATCCATTCATTTAGTGATGGACACTTGGGTTACTTCCATGTTTTAGCTATTGTGAGTAATGCTGCTGTGAACATGGGTGTAAAATATCTCCTAAAAACCTGCTTTCAGTTCTTTTGGGTATATACGCAGTAGTGGGATTGCTAGATCATATGGTAATCCTACTTTTAATTTTTTGAGGAGCTGTCACACGGTTTTCCACAGTGGCTGTAGCTTTTAGATTCCCACCAGTAGTGCACACGGTTTCCAATTTCTCCATGTCCTTTTTGACACTTGTTTTCTGTTTATTTGATAGTAGCCATCACAGTGGATGTAAGGTGATATCTCATTGTAGTTTTGATTTACATTTAATTCTGATTAGTGATGTTGAGCATATTTTCATGTGTTTCTTGGCCATTTGTGTATCATCTATGTAGAAATGTTTATTCAAGTCCTTTGTCCATTTTTTTTTTTTTTTTGCGGTACGCGGGCCTCTCATTGTTGTGGCCTCTCCCATTGCAGAGCACAGGCTCCAGACACACAGGCCCAGCGGCCGTGGCTCATGGGCCCAGCCACTCCGCGGCATGTGGGATCTTTCCGGACCGGGGCACGAACCCGTGTCCCCTGCATTGGCAGGCAGACTCTCAACCACTGCACCACCAGGGAAGCCCCCTTTGCCCATTTTTGAATCAATTATTTTCTTGTTGTTGAGTTTAGGAATTCTCCATATATTCTGGATATTAATTCCTTATCAGATACATGATTTACAAATACTTTCTCCCATTCTGTGGGTTGCCTTTTTAATCTGTGGATAGTGTCTTTTTCTCAATTTTTCTTGAAATTTTATTTCAAGAAATAAATAAAATTATTTATTTCTTTTATTGAAATAAACACTTTTTATTGAAAATATAATTGATAGTTTTATTGAAATGTAATCGACATAGTTTTATTGAAATATAATTGACATACAGCACTATGTAAGTTTAAAGTGTACAGCACTGACTGTCACATCTTGTGAAATGATTACCATAATAAGTTTAATGTCCATCATCCATACAGATTTAAAGAAAAGGAAAAAATGGTTTTTCCTTGTGATGATCTACTCTTTTAAAAATTTCCACACATACTATAAAGCAGTGTTAACTGTAGTCATCAAGTTGTACATTACATCCCCAGTACTGATTTATCTTATAACTGGGAGTTTGTACCTTTTGACCACTTTCATCCAATTCCCCCACACCCAACCTCTGGTAACCACAAATCTGATCTTTTCTCTATGAGTTTTTTTTTTTTTTTTTTAAATCCCACATATAAGTGAGATTATACAGTATTTGTCTTTCTCTGACTGACTTATTTCACTTAGCATAATGCCCTCAAGGTCCATCCATGTTGTTGCAGATCTCAAGATTTGGTTCCTTTTTTTTTTTTTTTTTTTTT
>NW_006794582.1:792601-820152 GCF_000442215.2 Lipotes vexillifer
GCCTCTCACTGTTGTGGCCTCTCCCGTTGAGGAGCACAGGCTCTGGACGCACAGGCTCAGCGGCCATGGCTCATGGGCCCAGCCGCTCCACGGCATGTGGTATCTTCCCAGACCGGGGCACGAACCCGTGTCCCCTGCATCGGCAGGCGGACTCCCAACCACTGCGCCACCAGGGAAGCCCAAGATTTCCTTCCTTTTTATGGCTGAATAATATTCCACTGTGTATATACCACTACTTCTTTATCCATTCATGGGTTGATGGACACTTAGGTTGTATACATGTCTTGGCTATTGTAAATAGAGCTGCAGTGAACATGGGGGTGCAGATATCTCTGTGACATAGTATTTCATTTCCTTTGGATATATTCCCAGAAATAGTGTAGCTGAATCATGTAGTATTTCTATTTTTAATTGTTTTGGGCAACCTCCATATTTTTTTCCATAATGACTGTACCAATTTACCATGCCACCAGCAGTGCACAAGGGTTCCCTTTTCTCCACATCCTTGCCAGCATTTGTTGTATTTGTCTTTTTGATGATAGCCATTCTACCAGGTATAAAGTGATATCTTGTTGTTGTTGTTGTTGTTGTTTTTTTTTTACGCGGGCCTCTCACTGTTGTGGCTTCTCCCGTTGCGGAGCACAGGCTCCGGACGCGCAGGCTCAGCGGCCATGGCTCCCGGGCCCAGCCGCTCTGCGGCATGTGGGATCTTCCAGGACCGGGTCACGAACCCGTGTCCCCTGCATCGGCAGGCGGACTCTCAACCACTGCGCCACAAGGGAAGCCCTATCTTGTTGTTTTGATTTGCATTTCCCTGATGGTTAGTGATGTTGAGTACCTTTTCCTATACCTGTTGGCCATTTTTATATCTTCTTTGGAAAAATGTTAATTCATGTCCTTTGTCCATTTTTTAATTGGATTATAATGACCCTTGAACAACACGGGTTTGAACTATAAATGTCCACTTATGTGTGGGTTTTTGTCAATGGTAAATACAGTGCTGCATAGTCTGTGGTTGGTTGAATCCTTGGATGTGGAACTGAGGAGAAGGAGGGCCAACTATAAAGTTAAACTCGGATTTTTGACTGCTTGGAGAGTTGATGCCCCTAACGCCCATGTTGCTCAAGGGTCAACTGTATTTGTTTTATTTTGGTTTTGCTATTGAGTTGTGTGAGTTATTTGTATATTTCAGATATAGTCCCTTATCAGATATATGAATTGCAGATATTTTTTTCCGATTCTGTAGTGTCATTTTATTTTGTTGATCATTTCTTTTGTTGTGCAGAAGCTTTTCAGTTTGTAGTTTCACTTGTTTGTTTTGATGTATTTCACTTGCTTTAGGTGTCACATCCGAACAATCATTGCCAAGACCTATGTCAAGGAGCTTTTTTCCTATTTTCTTCTAAGAGTTTTATGGTTTTCAGTCTTACAATTTAAGTCTGTTTTTTAAGTTTTAAATTCCTTTTCTTTTTTTTAATTGAAGTATAGTTGATATACAATATTCTGTTAATTTCTGCTGTACAGCAAAGTGATTCAGTTACACATATATATATATACATTCCTTTTATTTTTTTAAATTAATTTTTAAAAATAATTAATTAATTAATTAAATTAATTATTTTGGCTGCATCGAGTCTTAGTTGCGGCACGCGGGATCTCTGTTGAGACATGTGGGATCTTTTTCATTGTGGTGCGTGGGCTCTTCATTGCACTGCTCGGGCTTCTTTCTAGTTGTAGCATGTGGGTTTTCTCTCTAGTTGTGATGTGTGGGCTTAGTTGCCCCACAGCATGTGGGATCTTAGTTCCCCAACCAGGGATCGAACCCGCGTCCCCTGCGTTGGAAGGTGAATTCTTTACCACTGGACCACAGGGGAAGTCCCTACATTCTTTTTAATATTCTTTTCCATTATGATTTATCACAGTATATTAAATATAGTCCCCTGTGCGATACAGTAGGACCTTGTTGTTTATCCATTCTATATATAATAGTTTGCATCTGCTAACCCCAAACTCCCACTCCATCCCTCCCTTACCCCCTTTCCCCTTGGCAAGTACAGGTCTGTTCTCTATGTCTGTGAGTCTGTTTCTATTTCCTAGATAGGTTCATTTGTGTCATATTTTAGATTCCGCATATGAGTGATATTATATGGTATTTGTCATTCTCTTTCTGACTTCACTTAGTATGATAATCTCTAGTTACATTCATGTTGCTGCAAATGGCATTATTTCATTCTTCTTTTAGGGCTGAGTAGTATTCCATTGTTCATAGGTACCTCATCTTCTTTATCCATCCCTCTGTCAATGGACATTTAGGTTATTTCCATGTCTTGCCTATCGTGAATAGTGCTGCTGTGAACATAGGGGTGTATGTATCTTTTTGAATTATAGTTTTGTCCAGATATATGCCCAGGAGTGGGATTGCTGGATCATATGGCAACTCTATTTTTAGTTTTTTTTGAGGAACCTCCATCCTGTTCTCCATAATGGCTGCAGCAACTTACATTCCCACCAACAGTGTAGGAGGGTTCCCTTTTCTCTACACCCTTTCCAGCATTTGTCATTTGGTCTTAAAATTTTAAGTCTCTAATCCATTTTGAGTTAATTTTTGTGAGTGGTATGAGATAGGGGTCTAGTTTTATTCTTTTATGTGTGAATGTTCAATTTTCCCACCTTTGTTGTATTGAAGAGACTGTCTTCTCCACTGAGTATTCTTGGCTCCCTTAATAAATACTAGTTGACTGTGTATGAATGGGTTTATTTTCTAATAAACAGGCTCTCAATTCTATTCCTTTGGTATATGTATCTGTTTTTATGCCAGCACCAAACTGTTTTGATGACTATAGCTTTATAATATAGCTTGAAATCAGGAATGATGCCTCCTGCTTTGTTCTTCTTGGTCAGGATTGTTTTGGCTCTTTGGGGTCTTTTGTGGTTCCATATAAAATTTAGAATTATTATTTCTACTTCTGTTAAAAAATGCCATTGGAATCTTGATAGAGATTGCACTGAATAGTTGGCTTGAGTAGTATGGATGTTTTAACAGTATTAATTCTTCCAGTCCAGAGGCATGGCATGCCTTTCCATTTATTTGTGTCTTCTTTAGTTTCTTTTATCAACGTCTTATAGTTTTCAGCATAGTTTTCATTTCCTTGCTTAAATTTATTCCCAAGTATTTATTGTTTTTGATGCTATTGTAAATGGGATTATTTTCTTGATTTCTTTTTCAGATAATTCGTTGTTAGGGTACTGAAAGTATTTATTTATTGTTTTTGATGCTATTGTAAATGGGATTATTTTCTTGATTTCTTTTTCAGATAATTCGTTGTTAGGGTACTGAAACACCACTGATTTTTATTTATTTATTTTTGGCTGCGTTGGGTCTTTGTTGCTGTGAGTGGGCTTTCTCTAGTTGCAGCGAGCAGGGGTTACTCTTCACTGTGGTGTGCAGGCTTTGCACTGCGCTGGCTTCTCTTATTGTGGAACATGGGCTCTAGGAGTGTGGGCTTCAGTAGTTGTGGCACATGGGTTCAGTAGTTGTGGCTCACAGGCCACACAGTCTCAGTAGTTATAGCACATGGGCTTAGCTGCTTTGAGGCATGTGGGATCTTCCCAGACCAGCTTGAACCCCTGTCCCCTGCACTGGCAGGTGGATTCTTAACGCCTGCACCACCAGGGAAGTCCCCACCACTGATTTCTTAATGTTAATCTTGTGTCCTGCAACTTTACTGACATTATTTCTTAGTTCTAACAGTTTTCTGGTGGAGTCTTCAGTGTTTTCTGTATATAAAATCATGTCATCTACAAATAGAGACAATTTTATTTCTTCCTTTACTTTTTTAAATAAATTGGGCATATTTTTTAAAGCTTTATAAATTTTTTAAATTTAATTTATTTTTGGGTGTGTTGGGTCTTCACTGCTGTACGTGGGCTTTCTCTAGTTGTGGTGAGCGGGGGCTACTCTTCATTGTGATGCGCAGGCTTCTCATTGTGGTGGCTTCTCTTGTTGTGCAGCTCGTGGGCTCTAGAGTGCAGGCTCAGTAGTTGTGGCACATAGGCTTAGTTGCTCTGCGGCATGTGAGATCTTCCCGGAGCAGGGCTCGAACTCATGTCCCCTGCATTGGCAGGCAGCTCCTTAACCACTGTGCCACCAGGGAAGGCCCCCCTGCCTTTTTTTTTGGTCAGCACCTATCTTTATTTTGAACAGACACACGAGTCAGATGATATTCCCAACAATCAGACCATTAGGGCTTGTAAGCAAAACAGGCAAAAATGGGGAACTAATAACCAGGACCAGCGTCTACCATTTTCCATGTGTTCACAAGTCTTTTTTTTCTTTTTTGAGTTGGCCTTGAGTATGAATTTAGAGAAAGCTAGCGGAATATCATATACTAATGTGAAGAGATCCTATATGCATACACTGTACCTGTCATGCCCAGCTCCCCTCACCCACTACCTTTGACTGAACAAGACAGGAAGGAATTATTAAACTATTAGGTAGGATGAAGTTATCCAGTAGGAGGCACACCTCCAGCTCAGGTTTGAGAAACCAGATCTCAGAGTAAAGGAACTTATGTTAGGTGGTGTGTAAAAGGTAATAGAAGACTAAGGCTTGGAAAGAGGATAAACAAGGAGGCTTTAAAAAATCTCTTCTCTTGGATGACCTATTTAAGACAGAAACAATACCCCTTCCAATCTGACCCATTTCTGACTGAAAGTCATGCCAAGGTTGAACCTTAAGGAAAACTAAGTTTAAACCTCTTACAGAATAGCTCACCCCCACCTAGGGGTGGGGACAAGAAAACAATTTTTAATGAATATTACAGAGGCATAACTTCAAACTTAAAAATGGCCTGAGACATCCCAGTGATATGCTGTAGAGAATCACGAGTCTAGGGTTAGTCACATGTATACTGTGGGTCACATGACTCATGAACATGCCAAGTAGGCCATGTTGCTTGGAAGTTTATCTAGTTTCTGGTCTGGTCCTGCCTTTAGTAATCCTGCAATGGCACTTGGGCACACAGTCAGGCCTTTGGCACCATTTCCCTATAACCTAGCCCACACCCCTCTGCTCATCCTCAGGTGATTGGTCTGTTTGTGCCAGTACCCTTGGAAGGTGAGGGTTTGATGGGCCTCCTGCCAGTGTCTTGGTCATGTGTGTTGCTGCTGGTGTGTTTCAAATACTACTGAAAATATGGGTTCTGAGCATTTTTCTGGTACTGGTTCCAACAGGAAACTGCCCCGTGGTCACCTCTCCACTGGACCCGGGGTTATTTTTCCTCATTTTTTCTTTCTTTTCTCCTCAGACTTGTAGTAGGGGTTCCACAACAAGAAAAGCAGAAGTATGAGAGGGATGAGAGAGTAGGGGGTGTTGACAAATATAAGGAATAGTCGTTCGTGGAAAGTCTTAGGTCCTTGTCCTCTGAAACAACTGGCTTTGGAGAAATCCTCGAGTAGAAATGTGGAGAGGATTAGAATCAGAGTTGTCATGGTGTGAACTGAGTAGATGATTGCAGGGGTGTGGATCCACCTGCAGCCGTCTTTGAAGAAGGCATATGTTGCAGTGGGAGAGAAGAGCAGCTGAAACACAAGCTCCCAAAACAGGAAGGACTTAAACCACACCAGTGGGTTCTGTAGCAGAGGGTCTTTGAACTCCTCAGTCTACCACTGCCGCAGGTCTCTCAGTTCCACGGGGATCTCAGAGATCACGCGGCAGCACTGCCTGCAGGTCCACAAGCAGGGTGAAGGGGATGTAGGAGACGAATTAGAGACCCAGCAGCCACTCCAGGTCACGCCAGGCACCCAGAGGCCCCACCATCCATCAGTTGGGCAGAGCGGGAGCAGAGACTCTTTTTTTTTTTTTTTTATAGTTTCCAACCTCTTCCTTCCTTCCTTCCTTTCCTTCCTTTCCTTCCTTCCTTCCTTCCTTCCTTCTTTCCTTCCTTTTCTTCCTTTCCTTCCCTTCCTTCCTTCCTTCCTTCCTTCCTTCCTTTCTATTCATTCATTCTGCTGTGCTGGGCCTTAGTTGCAGCATGCGGGATCTTTATTGCCACACACAGGATCTTTAGTTGCACATGCAGCATCTTTTAGTTGCGGCATGTGGGATCTTTTAGTTGTGGCATGCAAACTCTTAGTTGTGGCATGTGGGATCTAGTTCCGTGACCAGGGATCGAAGCCAGGCCCCCGGCATTGAGAGTGTGGAGTTTTAGCCACTGGGCCATCAGGGAAGTCCCCCTTTTTGATTCTGATGCCTTTTACTTATTTTTCTTGACTAATTGCTCTGGTTGGGACTTTCAATACTGTGTTGAGTAGGAGTGCTGAGGGTGGGCACCATTGTCTTGTTTGACAATGAGTTTGGGAATGTTCCCACCTCTTTGAATTTTTAGAAGAGTTTGAGAAGAATTGATGTTAATTTTTCTTTAAATGTTTGATAGAATTCACCAGTGAAGCCATCTGGTCCTGGGCCCTTCTTCATTGGGAGATTTTTGCTCACTGATTCAATCTCCTTGCTAGTAATTGATCTGCTCCAATTTCTTCCTGATTCAGTCTTGGTAGCTTGTATGTTTCTAGAAATTTATTCATTTATTCTAGGTTGTCCAATCTGCTGGCATATAATAGTTCATTGTGGTCTCTTATTTCTATAGAATTGGTAGTAATCTCCCCACTTTAATTTCTAATTTTACTAACTTGAGTCTTCTCTCCTTTTTAGTCTATCTAGCTAAAGTTTTGCAAATTTCTTGATATTTTCAAAGAACTAACTTATCATTCCATTGATTTTCTGTATTATTTTTCTATTCTCCATTTCATCCATATCTACTCTTATCTTTATTATTTCCTTTCTTCTACTACTTTTGGGTTTAGTTTGTTTTTTTTCTAGTAGTTTCAATTATAAAGTTAGGTTGTTGATTTGAGATCTTTCTTGGTTTTTAGTGTAAGTGTTTATAGCTAAAAAATTTCCCCTTAGGGAATTCCCTTGTGGTCCAGTGGTTAGGACTCAGCGCTTTCATGCTGAGGGCCTGGTTCAACCCTTGGTCACGGAACTAAGATCCCACAAGCTGTGTGGCACGACCAAAAAAAAAAAAAATTCCCCTTAGTACCACTTTTGCTGTGTCTCATAAGTTTTGGTATGCTGTGTTTTATTTTCATTTATCTTTAGGTATTTCTAATATCCCTTGTGATTTATTTTTTGACTCCTGTTTTTTAAAGTGTATTAATTTCCACAATTTTGTGTACTTTCCAGTTTTCTTTGTACTTGATTTCTAACTTCATCTTATTGTGGTCAGAGAAGATTCTTTGTAAGACATTTATCTTTCAAAATCTATTGAGACTTAATTTGTGGGCTAACATATGCTTTCTCTTGGAAAATGCCCCAGGTGTACTTGAGAAGTATGTATATCATGTTATTGTTGGGTTGTGTTCTGTATATGTCTGTTAGGTCTAGTCCTCTGTTTCCTTAATTATCTTCTGTCTGGTTGTTCTATCCATTCTTGCAAGTGGGGAATTGATGTCTCCAACTGTTATTGTAGAAATGTCTCTTTCTCCCTTCAATTCTGTCCATTTTTGCTTCCTATATTTTAATGGTTGGTCATTAGGTACTTAAACATTGTAATTGTTAAAGTTTCTTGCTGTACTGAAACTTTTATTAATATATAATGTCCTTTGTTTTGTAAGCTTTTCTGATTTTAAGTCTATTGTGTCTGATGTTAGTATATCCATTTCTGCCCTATTTTTGTTACAATTTATATGGAATTTTTTTTTATTCTTTCACTTTCAACATGTTTGTGTTTTGGGATCTCAAGGGAGTTTCTTGTAGGCAGCATATACTTGGATCATGTGTATTCATCCATTCTGCCCATCTCTGTCTTTTGAATGGAGAGTTGAATCCACTTACATTTAAAGTAATGACTAGGCCTCCCTGGTGGCGCAGTGGTTTAGAGTCCGCCTGCCAATGCAGGGGATGGGTTCGTGCCCCGGTCTGGTAAGATCCCACATGCCGCGGAGCGGCTGGGCCCGTGAGCAATGGCCGCTGAGTCTGTGCGTCTGGATCCTTTGCTCCGCAACAGGAGAGGCCACAGCAGTGAGAAGCCCATGTACTGCAAAAAATGAATAAATAAATAAATAAAGTAATTACCATAGGGAGAGACTTCTGTTATTGTGATATTTGTTTTTTTGTTTCCTATATGTTACATAGCTTTTTTGTCCTTCATTTGCTGCATTCCTGTCTTCTTTCGTGTTTAGTTAATTTTTTTTTTTAGTGAAATGTTTAAATTTCTTCTTTGTATATTCTATAACTATTTTTTCCAGTTACCATAGAGATTACATTTAACATAAAGTTATAGTATTCTAATTTGAATTTATAGCAGGTTCATAACATACAAAAACTGGTCCTTTACAGCTCCATGCCCGACCATTTCACTTGCTGATGTCATAAAATTGCATCTTCATACATTGTGTACCCAATGCATAAGTAATCATTCTTTTAAATGTATGTTTCCTAAATTATGTAGAAAACCAAGATTTGGAGTTAAAAACCAAAGTTACAGCAATATACTTTTACATTAATAATTTTTTTCTTAGGTGTATTAGTCTCTTAAATCACGTAGAAAACAAAGTACAGTTACAAATCATTTTTATAATAATACTAGCTTTTATTATTACCCATGTATTTAGCGTTATTGAAATATTCATTTCTCTGTATGGCTTTGAGGTACTGTCTAGGGTCCTTTCATTTCACCTTGGAGGTCTCCCTTGAGCAGCTCTTAGTGGTCACAAATTTCCTCAGCTTTTGTATATCTAGGAATATCTTAATTTCTCCCTCACCTTTGAAAGACAGTTTTGCTGGATAGAGGACTTTTGGTTGACTTTTTAATTTGAGCACTTTGAATATACTGGCCTACTGACTTCTTGCCTCCAGTTTTTTTTTTCCTATGAGTTTATTTGTTTTTTGAAGTATACTTGACCTACAACACTACAACACAGTGATTTGATATTTCTGTGAATTACAAAATGATAAATCTAGTTACCATCTATCACCATACAAAGACATTACATTATTATTGACTATATTCCCCACACTGTACATTTCATCCCCATGACTCATTTATTTTGAAACTGGAAGTTTGTACCTCTTAATTTCTCTCGCCTATTTCACTCATCCCCCACCCTCTCCCCTCTGGCAAGCACCTTTTTGTTTCTGTATCTATGATTCTGTTTCTGTTGTATTATATTTGTCCATCTGTTTTGTTTTCTAGATTCCACATGTAAATGAAACCGTACAATATTTGCCTTTCTCTGTCTGACTTATTTCACTTGGCATAATATCTCTAGGCCTATCCATATTGTTGTAGATGGCAAGATTTCAGTCTTTTTTATGGCTGATAAAATATTCCATACACACACACAGACCCCACATCTTCTTTATTCCGTCATCCATTGATAGACACTTAGGTTGCTCCATATCTTGGCAATTGTAAATAATGCTGCAGTGAACATAAGCGTGCACATGTATCTTTTTGAATTATTGTTTTTATTTTCTTTGGAAAAATACCCAGAAGTGTAATTGCTGGATTGTATGTTAGTTCTACTTTTAATTTTTTGAGGAACCTCCGTACTGTTTTCCATAGTGGCTGCACTAATTTACATTCCCTCCAACAGCGCACAAGGGTTCCCTTATCTCCACATCCTCCAATTTGATTCTGATTATTTTGCATGTAGCTGTCCAGTTTCCCAACACCATTTATTGAAGAAGCTCTCTTTTCCCCATTGTATATTCTTGATTCCTTTGTCATAGATTAATTGCCCTTGTAAGTGTGAGTTCATCTGGGCTCTCTATTCTGTTCCATTGATCTATGTTTTTGTGCCATTACCATACTGTTTTGATTACTGTAGTAGCTCTTTGTAGTATAGTTTAAAATCAGGGAGCATAATACCTCCAGCTCTGTTATTCTTTCTCAAGATTGTTTTGGCCACTCAGGATCTTTTGTGTTTCCATACAAATTTTAGAATTATTTATTATAGTTCTATGAAAATGCCATTGATAGTTTGATAGAGATTGCATTGAATTTGTAGATTGCCTTAAGGAGTATCTTCACTTTAACAATATTAATCCTTCCAATCCATGAGCACAATATATCTTTTCCTTTAAAAAAATTTTTAAAACTTTTAATTTTATATTGGAGTATAGTTGATTAACAGTGTTGTGGTAGTTTCAGGTGTACAGCAAAGTGTTTCAGTTATACATGTATCTATTCTTTTTCAAATTCTTTTCCCATTTAATTTGTTACATAATATTGAGCAGAGTTCCCTGTGCAATACAGTAGGTACTTGTTGGTTATTCATTTTAAATAAAGCAGTGTGTACATGTCAATCCCAAACTCCCTAACTATCCCTTCCCCCCACTCTTCCCCCCAGGAACCATAAGTTCCTTCTCTAAGTCTGTGAGTCTGTTTCTGTTTTGTATCATTTCTTTTTAGATTCTGCATATAAGTGATATCATGTGGTATTTGTCTTTGTCTGTCTGACTTACTTCACTCAATATGACAGTCTCTAGGTCCATCATGTTGCTGCAAATGGCATTATTTCATTCTTTTAATGGCTAACATTCCATTATATATATGTACCACATCTTCTTTATCCATTCCTCTGTCAATGGACATTTAGGTTTCTTCTGTGTCTTGGCTATTGTAAACAGTGCTGCAGTGAACATTGGGGTGCATGTATCCTTTTGTACCATGTTTTTCTCCAGATATTTGCCTAGAAGTGGGATTGCAGGATCATATGGTAGCTCTGTTTTTAGTTTTTTAAGGAACCTTCATACTGTTCTCCATAGTGGCTGTACCAATTTACATTCCCACCAGCAGTGTAGGAGTGCTCCCTTCTCTCCACCCCTCTCCAGCATTTATGGTTTATGTATTTTTTGATGATAGCCATTTAAAAATTTTTATTTATATATATATTTATTTATTTATTTATTTATGTCTGCGTTGGGTCTTTGTTGCCGTATGCAGGCTTTTCTCTAGTTGCAGCGAGTGGGGGCTACTCTTTGTTGCGGTGCGCAGGCTTCTCATTGTGGTGGCTTCTCTTGTTGCAGAGCACAGGCTATAGGTGCGCGGGCTTCAGTAGTTGCAGCACGTAGGCTCAGTAGTTGTGGCTCATGGGCTCTAGAGTGCAGGCTCAGTAGTTGTGGTGCATGGGCCTAGTTGCTCCATGGCATGTGGGATCTTCCCATACCAGGGCTCATACCTGTGTCCCCTGCATTGGCAGGCAGATTCTTAACCACCGTACCACCAGGGAAGTCCTGATGATAGCCATTTTGACTGGTGTGAGGTGATATCTCATTGTAATTTTGATTTGCATTTCTCTAATAATTAGTGATGTTGAACATCTTTTCATGTGTCTCTTGGCCATCTGTATGTCTTTTTTGAAGAAATGTCTATATAGGTCTTCTGTCCATTTTTTGATTGGGTTGTTTGTTTTGATGATATTAAGCCACACGTGCTGTTTGTAAATTTTGGAGACTAATCCCTTGTTGGTCATATCATTTGCAAATATTTTCTCCCATTCTCTTGGTTGTCTTTTCATTTTGTTTATGGTTTCCTTTGCTGTGCAAAAACTTTTAAGTTTAACTAGGTCCTCTTTGTTTATTTTTGTTTTTATTTCCATTACTCTGGGAGACGGATCAAAAAAGATATTGCTGCAATTTATGTCAGTGAGTGTTCTGCCTATGGTTTTCTCTAAGAGTTTTATAGTGTCCAGTCTCACATTTAGGTTTTTAATCCACTTTGAGCTTATTTTTGTGTATGGTGTTAAAGAATGTTCTAATGTCATTTTTTTTTACATGTATCTGTCCAGTTTTCTCAGCACCATTTATTGAAGAGACTGTCTTTCCACCATTGTATAGTCTTGCCTCCTTTGTTGTAGATTAATTGATCATAGGTGCATGGGTTTATTTCTGGGCTTTCTATCCTGTTCTGTTGATCTATATTTCTGTTTTTGTGTCAGTACCATACTGTTTTGAAGACTATAGCTTTGTAGTATAGTCTGAAGCTAGGGAGCCTGATTGCTCCAGCTTTGTTTTTTGTTCTCAAGATTGCTTTGGCTATTCAGGGTCTTTTGTGTCTCCATACAAATTTTAAGATGTTTTTGTTCTAATTCTGTGAAAAGTGCCATTGGTAATTTGATAGGGATTGCATTGAATCTGTAGATTGCCATGGGGTAGTATAGTCATTTTCACAATATTGATTCTTCCAATCCAAGATCGTGGCATATCTTTCCATCTGTTTGTGTCGTCTTCAGTTTCTTTCATCAGCACTTATACTTTTCAGAGTATAGGTCTTTTGTCTCCTTAGGTAGATTTATTCCTTGGTATTTTATTATTTTTAATGCAATGGTAAATGGGATTGCTTCTTGAATTTCTCTTTCTGATCTTTCGTTGTTAGTGTATAGAAATGCAACAGATTTCTGCATATTAATTTTGTAACCTGCAACTTTACCACATTCATTGATTAGCTCTAGTAGTTTTCTGGTGGCATCTTTAGGATTCTCTATGTATAGTATCATGTCATCTGCAAACAGTCAGTTTAACTTCTTCTTTTCCATTTTGTATTCCTTTTATTTCTTTTTCTTCTCTGATTGCCATAACTAGGACTTCCAAAACTATGTTGAATAAAAGTGGCGAGAGTGGACATCCTTGTCTTGTTCCTGATCTTAGGAGAAATGCTTTCAGCTTTTCACCATTGAGTATGATGTTAGCTGTCGGTTTGTCATATATGGCCTTTATTATGTTGAGGTAGGTTCCCTCTATGCCCACTTTCTGGAGAGTTTTTATCATAAATGAGTACTGAATTTTGTCAAAAGCTTTTTCTGCATCTATTGAGATGATCATATGGTTTTTAGTCTTCAATTTGTTGATGTGGTGTATCATGCTGATTTGCAGATATTGGAAAATCCTTGCATCCCTGGGTTAAATCCCACTTGATCATGGTGTATGATCCTTTAAATGAATTGTTGAATTTGGCTTACTAATATATATGTATTTTTTAAAAATTTATTTTATTTTAGTTTTGGGTGGGTTGGGTCTTCATTGCTGCGCGCAGGCTTTCTCTAGTTGTGGAGAGCAGGGGCTACTCTTCGTTGTGGTGTGTGGGCTTCTCATTGCTGTGGCTTCTCTTGTTGCGGAGCACAGGCCCTAGGCACGCAGGCTTCAGTAGTTGCAGCACGTGGTCTCAGTAGTTGTGGCGCACAGGCTCCAGAGCACAGGCTCAGTAGTTGTGGCGCACAGGCGTAGTTGCTGCATGGCATGTGGGATCTTCCCCGACCAGGGCTCTAACCCGAGTCCCCTGCATTGGCAGGTGGATTCTCAACCACCTGCACCACGAGGGAAGCCCTATATATGTATTTTTATAAATTTATTTTATTTATTTATTTTGGCTGTGTTGGGTCTTTGTTGCTGCGCGTGGGCTTTCTCTAGTTGTGGTGAGTGGGAGCTACTGTTCGTTGTAGTGTGTGGGCTTCTCATTGCAGTGGCTTCTCTTGTTGTGGAGCACAGGCTCTAGGCATCTGGGCTTCAGTAGCTGTGGCACGTGGGCTCAGTAGTTGTGGCACACGGGCCCTAGAGCACAGGCTTAGTAGTTGTGGCACATGGGCTTAGTTGCTCCGTGGCATGTGGGATCTTCCTGGACCAGGGCTTGAACCCACGTCCCCTGCATTGGTAGGCGGATTCTTAACCACTTTGCCACCAGGGAAGCCCTGCTTTGCTAATATTTTATTGAGGATTATTGCATCTATGTTTATCAGGGATATTGGCCTGTAATTTTCTTTCCTTGTGGTGTTTTATCTGTGGTGTTTTATCTGTGGTGTTTTGGCATCAGGGAAATGTTGGCCTCATAGAATGAGTTCAGAAGCATTCCTTTCTCTGCCACTTTTGGAATAGCTTAAGAAAGATAGGTATTTGTATGCTAACACATGTATATGGAATCTAAAGAAAAAAAAGGTTCTTCAGAACTTAGGACAGGACAGGAATAAAGACGCAGGCATAGAGAATGGACTTGAGGACATGGGGAGGGGGAAGGGTAAACTGGGTTGAATTGAGAGAGTGGAATGGACATATATACACTACCAAATGTAAAATAGATAGCTAGGGGGAAGCAGCCACATAGCACAGGGAGATCAGCTCGGTGCTTTGTGTCCATCTAGAGGGGTGGGATAGGAAGGGTGGGAGGGAGATGCAAGAGGGAGGAGATATGGGGATATATGCATATGTATAGCTGATTCACTTTGTTCTAAAGCAGAAACTAACACAGCATTGTAAAGCAATTATACTCCAATAAAGATGTTAAAAAATATATATATATAAATAAAACAAATAAATAAATAAAAGAAAGAAAGGTATTAATTCTTCTTCAGATGTTTGATAGACTTGACCTCTGAAGTTATCTGGTCCTGGACTTTTGTTCGTTGGGAATTTTTTATTACTGATGCAGTTTTTTACTGGTAATTGATCTGTTCATACTTTGTATTTCTTTGTCATTCAGTCTTGGGAGATTGTACATTTCTAGGAATTTATCCACTTCTTCTATGTTGTCCATCTTACTGGTGTATATTGTTGGTAGTAATTGCTTATGATCCTTTGTATTTCTGTGGTGTCAGTTTTAACTTCTTTTTCATTGCTGATTTTATTTCTTTGGGCCTTCTTTCTTTTTTTCTTCATGAGTCTGGCTAAAAGTTTATCAATTTTGTTTATCTTTTCAAACACCCAGCTCTAAGTTTCATTGATCTTTTCTTTCTCTCTTTCTTTCCCTTTCTTTCTTTCTTTTTGTTTCTATTTCATTCATTTCTGCTCTGATCTTTATGGTTACTTTCCTTCTACTAACATTGGGATTTTTTTATTTTTCTTTTTCTAGTTCCTTTAGGTGTTATAAACTTTCCTCTTAGCACTGCTTTTGCTGTATCCCATAGATTTTGGATCATTGTGTTTCCATCTTATTTTTATTTTATTTTATTTTATTTTTTTGCGGTACACGGGCCTCTTTTGTGGCCTCTCCCGTTGCAGAGCACAGGCTCTGGATGCACAGGCTCTGGATGCACAGGCTCAGCGGCCATGGCTCATGGGCCCAGCCACTCTGCAGCATGTGGGATCCTCCCAGACCGGGGCACGAACCCATGTCCCCTGCATCGGCAGGCGGACTCTCAACCACTGCGCCACCTGGGAAGCACCTCCATCTTATGCTTGTGTTCAGATATATTTTGATTTTCTCTTTGATTATTCCAATGACCAAATTGGTTGTTTAGTGGCATATTGTTTAGCCTCCACATGTTTGTGTTTTTTTGCAGTTTTTTCTTGTAGTTGACTTCTAGTCTCAGCATTGTGGTCAGAAAAGATGTTCAATATGATTCTAGTCTTTGTAAATGTATTGAGACTTGTTTTATTGGCCTAGCATGTGATCTATCCTAGACAGTATTCCATGTGCACCTGAAAAGAATGTGTATTCTGCTGCTTTTGGATGGAATGTTTTATACACACACACACACACACACACACACACACACACACACTCACACACACACACACACATATATACTTTACATATATGTGTAAATTTCATCTGATCTAATGTGTTAAGGCCAGTGTTTTTTTTTTTTAACATCTTTATTGGAGTATGATTGCTTTACAATGGTGTGTTAGTTTCTGCTTTATAACAAAGTGAATCAGTTATACATATACATATGTTTCCATATCTCTTCCCTCTTGCATCTCCCTCCCTCCCACCCTCCCTATCCCACCCCTCTAGGTGGTCACAGAGCACCGAGCTGATCTCCCTATGCTATGCGGCTGCTTCCCACTAGCTATCGATTTTACGTTTGGTAGTGTATATATGTCCGTGCCACTCTCTCACTTTGTCACAGCTTACCCTTCCCCCTCCCCATATCCTCAAGTCCATTCTCTAGTAGGTCTGTGTCTTTATTCCCATCTTGCCCCTAGGTTCTTCATGACCATTTTTTTTTCTTAGATTCCATATATATGTGTTAGCATACAGTATTTGTTTTTCTCTTTCTGACTTACTTCACTCTGTATGACAGACTGTAGGCCCATCCACGTCACTGCAAATGACTCAATTTCGTTTCTTTTTATGGCTGAGTAATATTCCAATGTATATATGAAGGCCAGTGTTTTCTATTGATTTTCTGTCTGGATGATCTGTCCTTTGATGTAAGTAGAGTGTTAGAGTCCCCTACTATTATTGTGTTACTGTCAGTTTCTTTCTGTACATTTGTTGATATTTATGTATTTAGGTGCTCCTATGCTGGGTGCATATATATTTACAATTGTTATATCTTCTTGTTGCTTGATCTTTTTATTGTTATGTAATGTCCTTCTCTGTCTCCTGTTACAGTCTTTGTTTTAAAGTCTATCTTGTCTGTTATAAGTATTGTTACTCCAGCTCTCTTTTAATTTCCATTCGCATGGAATACCTTTTTCCATCCTCTCACATTCAGTCTGTGTGTGTCTTTAGACCTGAAGTAAGTCTCTTGTAGGCATCATATATATGGGTCTTGATTTTTTTAAAAAATCTATTCACCCATTCTATATCTTTTGATTGGAACATTTAGTCCATTTACATAAAGTAATTATTGATAGGCATGTACTTATTGCCATTTTATTAATTGTTTGGGTTGTTTTTGTAGTTCCTTTTTGTTCTTCTTTTGCTCTCTTCCCTTGTGATTTGATGTCTTTAGTGTTCTGCTTAGATTCCTCTTTTTTGGGGGGGTTTGTGTATCTATTATAGGTCAAACACATTCTAACAAGCCCTGCATTTTTACTGTTCCCCCCCCCACCTTAATTTTTTTTTTTTGTGGTACGCGGGCCTCTCACCGTTGTGGCCCCTCCCGCTGCGGAGCACAGCCTCCGGACGCGTAGGCTCAGCGGCCAAGGCTCACGGGCCTAGCCGCTCCGTGGCACGTGGGATCCTCCCGGACTGGGGCACGAACCTGCGTCCCCTGCATCGGCAGGCAGACTCTCAACCACTGCGCCACCAGGGAAGGCCCCCACCTTAATGTTTTTGACATATTTTACATCTTTTAATTTTGTGTATCCCTTAACTACTTATTGTGGATATAAATGATTTTACTACTTTTGTCTTTTAAGTTTCCTACTAGCTTTATAAGTGTTCGATCTACTTTTTTTTTTTTTTTTTTTTTTTTTTTTTTCTCTGTTTTTTTTTTTTTTTTTTTTTTTTTTTTTCTTGCGTTATGCGGGCCTCTCACTGTTGTGGCCTCTCCCATTTGCGGAGCACAGGCTCTGGACGCGCAGGCTCAGCGGCCATGGCTCACGGGCCCAGCCGCTCCGCGGCATGTGGGATCTTCCCGAAACGGGGCACGAACCCACGTCTCCTGCATCGGCAGGCGGACTCTCAAGCACTGCGCCACCAGGGAAGCCCTCGATCTACTTTTTGATCTACCTTTACTATACATTTTCTTTTACCAATGAGATTTTTTTTCCTCTTATAATTTTCATTTTTCTAGTTGTGGTCTTTTCTTTTCCATTTAGAGAAGTCTCTTTAACATTTCTTGTAAAGCCAGATTTGTGGTGCTGAACTCTTTTAGCTTTCATTTGTCTGTAAAACTCTTTATCTCTCCTTCAAGTCTGAATGATAGCCTTGCTGGGTAGAGTATTCTTGGTTGTAGGTTTTTTTTTCTTTCATCACTTTGAATGTATTATGCCACTCCTTCTGGCCTGCAAAGTTTCTGCTGAAAAGTCAGCTGACAGTTTTATGGGAGTTCCATTGTATGTAACTATTTGCTTTTCCCTTGCTTCTTTTAACATTCTCTCTTTATCTTTAATTTTTGCCATTTTAATTACAATATGTCTTGGTATGAACTTCTTGGGTTGATCTCATTTGGGACTCTCTCTGCTTCCTGAATCTGAATGTCTGTTTCTGTCCCCAAGTTAGGGAATTTTTTTCAGCTATTACTGCTTCAAATAAGTTTTCTGCCCCTTTCTCTTTTCTCCTTCTGGGACCCTTGTAATGCAAATGTTAGTATGCTTGATATTGTCCCAGAGGTCTCTTAAACTGTACTCATTTTTTAAACATTAATTTATTTATTTTCCTTATTTTTTGGCTGCATCGGGTCTTAGTTGTGGCACACAGGATATCTGTTGAGGCATGTGTGGTCTTTCTTTATGGCATGTGGTCTCTTTGTTGTGGTGCTTGGGCTTCTCTCTAGTTGCAGCTCGTGGGCTTCTCTCTAGTTGTGGTGTGTGGGTTTTCTCTCTCTAGTTGTGGTGCGTGGGCTCCAGGGCACGTGGGCTCTGTAGTTGTGGCACGCAGCCTCTCTCATTGAGGCATACAAGCTCAATAGTTGTGGCATGTGGGCTTAGTTGCCCCACAGCATGTGGGATCTTAGTTCCCCGACCAGGGATCGAACCCGCATCGCCTGCATTGTAAGGACCACCACCAGGGAAGTCCCTAAACTGTACTCATATTTTAAAACTTCTTTTTTCTTTTCAGCTTAGATTTCCACTGTTTTCCTGTTCACTGATCCATTCCTCTATATCATGCAATCTACTCTTGATTCCTTCTAGTGTATTTTTTGTTATTCTATTCTTCAACTCTTTGGTTCTTCTTTATATTTTCTAACTCTCTGTTGAATTTCTCACTCTGTTCATCCTTTCTTCTCCTAGGTTCACGGAGCATCTTTATGATCATTACTTTGAACTCTTTATTGGGTAGATTGCTTATCTCTACTTTACTTAGTTGTACTTCTGGGGTTTTGTCTTGTTTCTTCATTTGAAATATATTCCTTTGTTGTCTCATTTTGCCTAATTCTCTGTGGTCATTTGTATGTATTAGGTAGGTTGGTTACAGTTCCCAATCTTGGAGAAGTGGCCATTTGTAGGAGATGTCCTTATAGGGGTCTAGTAGTACACTACCCTCTGGATGCAAACCTGTATGATCTAGGGGTGTCCTTTATATGTGCTCCATTGGCCCTTCTGTTGTGGTGAGGCTGACTACTGTGGGTGGGCTGGTAGGTGGGGCTGGTCCCTGGCCCGGTTGGCTGCCAGGCCCTGCCTTGTGCGAAGGCTGCTGGTGGGTGAGGCCAGGTCCTGGCCTGGCTGGCTGTGGGCCCCAGGGCTGGAGCTTGTGCACTGGTGGGCCTCCAAATTATCTGATGATGATCTTGTTGACACTCCCTTGTATGTGACGACTTGCTTCTCTCTTGCTGCTTTCAAGATTCAATCTTTGTCTTTTTCTTTTTTAATTTATTTATTTTTGGCTGCGTTGGGTCTTTGTTGCTGCACGTGGGCTTTCTCTAGTTGCAGCGAGTGGGGGCTACTCTTTGTTGCCGTGCACAGGCTTCTCATTGTGGTGGCTTCTCTTGTTGCAGACCACAGCTCTAGGTGCGTGGGCTTCAGTAGTTGTGGCACGCGGGCTCAGTAGTTGTGGCACGTAGACTCTAGAGTGCAGGCTTAGTAGTAGTAGTTACTCCATGGCATGTGGGATTTTCCTGGACCAGGGCTTGAACTCGTGTCCCCTGCATTGGCAGGTGGATTCTTAACCACTGAACCACCAGGGAAACCCCATCTTTGTCTTTTTGAAAGTATGATTATAATGGGTCTTGGTTTGGGTCTCTGAATTAATCTTACTTGAAATTTGTTGAGCTTCTTGGATGTTTACATTTGTGTGTTTCACTAAACTTAGGAACTTTTCAGCCATTATGCCTTCTAATATTTTCTCTGCCCCTTTCTCTCCTTCTGGATGTCCACTTGATGGTGTCCCACAGGTCCGTTAGGCTCTGTTCACTTTTTTGTCTTTTTCCTTTTTGTTCTTCAGTCTCAATAATTTCACTGTCATATCCTAATGTTCACTAGTTTTTTCTTTTGCCTGCTCATATCTGCCTTTGAATATGCCTAGTGAATTTTTCATTGCAGTTATTGTGCTTTACAGCTCCAGAATTTTTTTGGTTTCTCTTTAGGTTTTTAAAATCTCTGACAGTTCCATTTTGTTTACACATTGTTTACTTGACTTTCTTCATATCTACCTTTAGTCCTTTGAGTATCTTTAAGACAGTTGTTTAAAAATTTTGGTAGTATATCTGTCATGAGGTCTTTTTCAGTGGAAGATTCTATTGAATTATTTTTTCCTTTGAGTGGGCCATACTTTCCTGTTTCTTTGTATGTCTTGTGATTTTTCTGTTGAACACTGGCATGTGAATCTAATAATGTGGTATTAACTCTGGAAATCAGATTCTCCCTCATCCCCAGGGTTTTCTGGGTTTTAAAAATTTGTTATTTTTGTTTTTTGATTGTTGCAGGCTGTCTCTGTGCTGAATATTGGCCTGAGGTGTAAAGTTAACATCTTCTCAGGTCTTTTCTGAGCCTTTCTCTGAACATATATTGTCACTTTCTAATTTTCCTCATATAGGCAGTTGTTTTTGAATGTCCCAGTCTTTAATGTCTGGCTTCTGAAAGAGGAAAATGAAAAAAGTGAAGGCGGGGGGAGGGCAAAAGGCCACTGGTCCTTTAAATTCCCCTGGAAGTCACTTGAGCCAGAGATGGAGGGGCTTAAAATGATGGGGGAGCAGGGGAGATGAGACAGTGGCTTCCTGCCTCTTTGCACTTCAGTAATCAAGCAGCAATCCTACTCAGAGGACAGATGCTTAATATTCAGGGGACAGAATCCTTTTTGCCCACCCTAGCTCCCACAAGCTGTGCCAGAAAACTTGCAGAGCTACCTGCCATGTGGCTGATGGTGGTGGATGGGTAGCTGCTATTGTACTAGCCAAAATTGACTAAAATTGCCTACAATATACCATCCATGCCTGGAAGTTGCAAGGTTTCAACAGACTCCAGAATTCCAAAATAGTTACATCAGACAGATTCTGTCAGTGTAATTGTTGTCTAGGTGGGAGAGATTCCTGGTGCTTCCTATTCTCCCATCTCCCCAAAATCCTCCTCCACTTCACATATGATCTGTTGGGCTGACGAATTCTGAGTTAATAGTGGAAATAGATTTAAGATCAGTGTGGCCTGAAGACCACAGATCCATTTTGCAGTTATGTCCCCTGCCCCAAGTCAAGTTGTTGCTGGTTCCCAATACATCAAGGACCAAAATCAGGTTGCCGGCATTGCTAGAAAAACCATGTGGTTCTGGCCTCCACATCTCAAGGCAAGTAACAGGAATGAAGGGCCACTGAAATAGAGATGTGAGGCTGCCTTATGAGAAAGGGAGGAAGCCAATTTATTAAGCATCTACTAAGTACTAGTTTGGTACTAAATTAGTGTACTAAATGCTGAGATGGTGATGAGTAAAGGAATGCATGAGCTCCTTGATCCCTCAGTGGGGGGGTCATATGAGTTTATTGTTTCAGCTGGTGTCACCTTTAGGAAAACTTTGGTATCTGTAAAGGGCAAGGGTGTATATGTGGGTTCACGTTTTTACACTGAAAAGATCAGAAGTTCTGTGTGGAAATGTGGCTGTAAGCAGACATCAAATCAGCGTAACTAGAATTAGCAATTGCCTCCCCCAATACTAGTCATTAGCTACTTGTTCTGCCCACCTAATCTCCTCAGTCAGAAGCTTTTAAGGAGATAATTTCTTGCTGTAGGCATTATGATTTGGCTTTAAAGTTATTTTATGAAAGCATATTATTCAAAGTAGACCCAGGCCAGGAATATATTTAATGTCTCAAGAGAGGCTTAGACATTTGGGGGGTATTTATAATGTGTCAACTAAGCCAGGTTTGAAATACATCTCCCAGAATTCCTTCCTTGCATAATTTTAGGTTGGTAAGGACCACATGATCTTTTGTGAGATTCCAAAGGTAGAAACAGTGTAGCAGCCACATTCTTCTTATATCTGGAAATTCAGTGTAAAGAGGGTTTAAGTGTCTGGCACATAGTAAGAATTCAAATAGTAATGACCAGTTTAAGCCTGTGGCTGCAGGACAGCTTTTTCTATGCACTGTTCTTAGCAACTGGTACCTACCCTACCCTTGTCAATGCCCGGCAAATTACTGAAGATTTCACTACTTGCCCTTGATTATGTTAAAAAGGTCTGGTCCCTCCAAACATGGGTACTGAAGTGTTTGCTGAAAATGAGCAGGCTGCAGAGGAAAACCTTTTGCCTTTTCTTTTCTGGCTCCAACCAGATTCCAAGGGGGTGGGTGGTGAGGATCTAATATCTGGTTTGTTTTTTCTTTCTTCTAAACATTGAAATTCCTTAACTCAACCCAGAGCATGCTTTAAAAAGCAAAACATCCCTACCCTTTACATACTGGTAAATTCCCTGCATTTACTCCAACGTAGACTATGACGCCTATGGCTCTGTTGCCATTTCAGTTCCACCAAATGCTTGGGGATTTTAAGGAGCTATCAACATCTTATGCCATATGCCAAAAGAATCATGCTTTAGACTAGAAAAAGACCTATTTTGAAATTATAGAAGGGCATCAGGTGACCTGGATGACCGTGGGCTGGCCACTTCACCCTTCTGGGTCCTCCTCATAATCCTTGATTCTCCAGGGTCCTCAGGGAATCCCTGCTATATGGACTATGCTCCAGTCATCCCATCTGTAGGTAGCAGTTAGCTCCAACAGGTGCTGTCAGAGGTCTTCTTGGGAGCTACATTCAGTGATGTCCCCTTTCTTGCAATGTATCATTAAGGTCGCACATGTAGATTATGTATGTTGAGATGAATTATATAAATAGCAGGGCCAAAATTATTGTGCCTTGTCTGTATAGTTTCCCGATCTCCCAAAGAAATGCCAGACAAGTAGGAGAGAAAAATCTGAAAGGAAGCACTGAGAGTTCCTTTTATGTACACTTTTGTCAGTCGTTGCTATTCAAACACGTTAAGTAGCCAGTTGATGGAAATATACAGCTAGTTTGGGGAATTGTTTTGGGATTTTGATGAATCAGCTCAAATTAATGCTCTTTGTCACTAATGTTGGTGACAGTCCCTTGGAATACATTCTGATGCACCATGCTAAAAGAGGAGTCGAAGTGATGCCTTAAAGGCCAAATAACTATGGAGAAAAGTCTTCACTGATATTCCTCATGCTTTGGAGCAGGTGCAGGCTGCCTCGAATTACCCAGATCACAAATTTATAGTTAGGAAACTCTCTTCTTATCTTCAAGATCCCTAGCTAATCATTATTTGTTTGGAAAAACGTGCAAATAAAGGGAATTATTCCATTACCACATAATTTAGCAGCAAAGGGGGAAGAGTATAATTCAAATCCCAAGATGAAGCAAGGAATTCAAAGGGAATAAAAGGTGGCTGGGAGCCTGTGTTAACCTGCCTGTAGGCCTTGGTGGTGCTATTGGGGTCGTAGTGCCCCCAGCCCCACAGCCCCTGTCTTTTGCACTGTGAATCAGAATTAACAAGCTACTTAAGAGGAAATACATGCTTAACGCAGAACATTGCCTGATGTATGCTTACTTATATTTTACATATTTATTAAAGGGCACAATTAAACCTTTTCATTTCCCCAAATGAACCTACCTTACACTCAGTTAAAATGGCAGAATATCCACTGGTTAATGAAGAAACAAAATCTTCTTGTTTTTACAAAGATGCATAATTCCACTGCCTTTAGCCCAATGCTGATCTCAAGTTGTGCATTAGAGCAAGGGGCAGGAGAATATTATCTCTTACCAAGTTTCTGAGGTCTCATTTCTTCAACTTGTCCCCCACCAGTTTTTCAACCAAAACAACCCTTCTTGAAGACTATTTGAGCAAAACCAAGAATAATGGGAAATCACATCTGTTTTTCTTAATTTATTTAAGGAACACCATAAAAGTGCATCTCAGTACTTTTTTAAAAAAAACAATTTGTTTTTAATTCACCGTATGCTGCCTCACCACTCCAAATGCAGTCTAAGAGATGGTTCAAAGACATCTGCTGACTTCTAGACAAATTGTTTAAAATTATTGAATTTGATACAAGAATATGTGAAGTTTCTTTCTCTTGAGTGGTGATGGGCACCTCATAATCATTTGCTCCAAACCACTTGCCCAGCCTTCCCCTCTCTCTCCTCGCCTGTTCACATGACTCGTAAAAGACGAGACAGTGGGCTAAGATAATAATCTAATTTTTGGAACAGTTTTTTGCTTGTTACCTGCAAAAATCTAACTGGACTTTTTAGGATCTAATTTTAACCTTAGCCTCACTGGAGTCATGCTCTAGTCAACAGAGCTACAAATACTAAACAGTTAAGTGGATAAGCAAAATCAACTTTTGCTTTTATATTCCCTAGGTGAGATTTCTTTAAAAAAAGAAATAACTCATGAAAAAAGACTAATGTGTAAATGAGAAATTAAAAGGGTTTTAGTTATCATTAAGGGAGAAACAATTCCATTTGTTCCATGGAGACAAAAACTGATATAAAAGGAAATGACTTTATTTTTAGGTTTTAACATGGGACCTAACCTAACAATAAGTTTTGTTAAAACCACTATAAAAATAAAAATTAATCTAAAATACAATTGCCAGTGTTCTTTAGGATTTAAAAAAGTGAGATGTTCGAGGTTGAAGCAAATGTTTTCTTGGGTTGCCAAATGCATTCCCATGAGTGTTTCTTATTTCTTAGGCTGTGGGACCAGAAAGCCATGCTTAATCTCGCTTACCCGTAAGGACTAAAATTCAACTACGTGTACATATTTAAGACTTGCCCTAATTCAATGCCCAAGTACTGGAGATTTTAGGCTAGATGTACCTACACGGGAAGCTGTTTTCAACTCTTTTTCACAACTCACACCAGAACCAAGCAGCCATCAGCGCAGGAAAAGAAAGCTACTGTATGTCAAACCTGAAAGGAAAATGCTTAACGTAGAAGAGCGATGACCTTTTTCAATCCCACAGATTTTGTTTTTAAAAATTAAGCTACTTAGTAGTAAAAAGTCAAAAAAATTTTTTTAACATGATAGAGTAAATAAACTTCCATAAATCAGTATACATGTGTTTATGAGAGAGCAATTTTAAAAAGACAACAAAAAGGCTGCATGGATCCTAGACAGATATGTAAATAAACTCACTCACTCCAGATATTATAAGAACAAGCCTGAAATTCTCGATAGCAAGGGTTAGAATGGAAATAAGAAACTGAATGGTAGCAATGCGAGCAGGCAGTACTGGATTCAACGTTCTTTCCTAAAAGGATAGAGGAGGGAAGAAAAAGCACAATTCTGATGGTTCTATTCACATTTCAGCATCTCAGAACTTCATCCAAAACAGGGAGAGCTAATCCAGAAATTCCCTCTGCTCATTAGCATTTAGTATTTCAGGAATGACAGGGTTCCTCCTCTGGGGGGACAGGCTGGCGGGGCAGAAGCCTGCTCTCACAAGGAGGCTGCTTTACTAAGAAGGGGGTCTGGGAGGCAGCCAAGTCAGCAAGCGAGAGGCCTCTGAGATTCTGGCTTCCAGGTCGGTGATGCTGCTGGGGATCTGAGGGGGGGGACCCGGCCCCTCTCCTTTGGGTTCTGTTGGTTAAAAATGCAACAGCATGCATTCACAGCACTTCAGTCATTTGAAAAACAAAACCTCCCCCAACTCTCCCCTGCCCAACTGTAGGAAAGAAGAAACTCATTAAGCATTTATTTCTAGGTTTCTGCAGTGCTATTAAAGTTCAGTCAAATGGAAAACCTAACAGCCAGCCCCCAATTGTTAGGATGATCTCAAGAGACCCTGAACTGGATATTGCAAGTTGACATAAACTGAAATGAGCTGGACTTAAGCTGTTGGCTCAATCTCTCCACACCAACAGTCACTGCTTTGTTCCACCTGGAGTGGTCCCATGCCACGCCCTCGATGAGAGCTCTGGGCAGCAGCAGGGTGGTGGTTTTTTGGGAAGCTACTGGTTTTGCCATTTGCTTCCAGAATCACATAGACTATAACAAACTTTACATTAAACACTGTTTAGTCCTGAGTTGGGTGAAAGCCCGTGGAGGAGGGGCCGAGTTCCTTAGGACTCTTCCCTCCTTGGCGTGGTGTCATACATGGCCTTCAGCTTTCTCCTCTTCCATCGACTGACTTGCTGTTTCTTTTTCATTGGTGACCCCTTCTAAAGTCTTCTTGCCCATTGCTTTACTGGCCTCTTCCTGAGGAAGAAGTAAATCAAGAGGATTAGAGGAAAAAAGAAATGAAATGTCCAATTACTTCCTGGCTCCTCCAGACTGTCAGGTCGAACACAAGAGGGCATTACCGTGACTTTATTTAGATTGTGCAGCTGTGTGTCATGGCTCTGCTGCCACAGTTAGAGTGAGGGCTTTCACTTTTCTTTCGTTAAAGTGACCAGCTTGCCACAGGGACAGCTGTTTAACAGTCAAGTCCACATGACAAGGGGGTTTGAGCGGACGATCAGCGCAGGACCAGAATACAACTTTGCTGCAGGGGAGGCTGACTGCTCCTATCCCATTTGCTAGGTGGGCTCCCGAGCTTCAAAGTAAAGGGCATGACGGCGGGGCTTCCCCATCAGAGCCCATTTCCCAGGAAAATCGAAGTCTCAACAAGCAAGTGTTGTTTTTTTTTAAAAAAATAATAAAAGCCTTAGTACATTTCTAGGGAATTAATTTCCCTCTTCTCTTGCATGTACATGCCAGGGCCTCACAACTACGTGCCTTTGGGGAACAGAATAGTGGAACAGCTCTACTCTATTTCTGGATGCAAACCAGCCTCAATCAGATCTGAAATCATTTTCCCTATTTTTGTGCCTCTTAGGTTGTCTTCCTGTGCTCGTGTCCTATGCTGAACCTTCTTAGAACAAAAGTCAAAGGGGCAAGGTCAGTCAGTTCATGATCTACCTGAAGGCAAGTGGGTTCTGCACATACCTTTGCATCCTGCTCTGCAAACTTCTTGAACATGTTGGCATATATCCTGCGGTCCCGCTCATTGTGCTCCTTAGCCTTTTTCTGGCACATGGAGATCTGCAGTCTCGCGGCCTTATTCTGGGGGTTTACTTCCAGCACTTTCTCAAAGTCGCCCTTGGCTGACTCAAACTCATTCATGAGCAGCTGGGCTTCACCCCTCCTGTACAAGCCCTTCTCATTGGCACTGTCCAGTCCAAGGGCCTAGGGACAGATGGTCTATGTTTTAGAAAGGATGCATGTACCTTGTGGGAATTTGGAGAGAAAGGTCTCTGGCCAAGGGAACTGGAAAAGGCATATTGAAAAGATCAGGCTCAAGGTAGTTATATACTACTGATCAAAATATCCAAATTAATTCCTATATTTAATGCAATTTCTATAAAGGTTCCCAGGGGACTTGGGAGGAGGACTTTTGAAAAGTTCATATAAAGTCCAGTGGAAGAAGTAAATGACTAAGAATGGCAGAGAAAATTCTGGAAAAACAAAAATAATGAGGGGACTTGACCCACCAGAGAAAAAGATATACTATTCAACTATTGAAACTATTAAAACTACTATTAAAACAGTGGTAAGTACTCCAGAGACAAAGAGGTCAGTGGAAGAGAACAAGGCATTCAGAAACAGACTCATGTGTATGTATACAAAAAGATTTAATAATCACAAAGATGGTAATGTAAATCGTGTCGGGAA
>NW_006794582.1:820162-838430 GCF_000442215.2 Lipotes vexillifer
CCAAGACAGTGACTATCCGTGTAGAAAATAAGTTAGATTCTTACCTCGTATAATAAACACACAAATTCTAGACCAACTAGATGCAAAAGACCCCCCATAAAATATAATAGGATTATTATTATTTTTTTTTTTTAAAAGTAAACCTAGTTGGAGTACGTTTTTAAAGTACTGAACAGGGTTATTTTTATTATTGTAGGATGGGGAAGACTTTTCTAAAAAGACAGATTTTACTATGAAATATTAAAACTTTCTTTTCAGAAAAAGATACCATCATCAAAGATAAACAAGTGAGAACAAGGTCCCTACTGTCAGACAAAGGGTTAACAGTGACAATGTGAGGCTGCCTCAATCAATAAAAAACAAATAATCTGGTGGAAAGATGTGAACAAGCAATTCACAGAAGAAACACAAATGGCTAACAAGTCATGAAAAGATGTGCAACTTCATTGGTAACCAAGAAATAAAAATGAAAATAAGAATTTTTTGTTGCCAATACTACTGAGAAAAGAAACCAATGATAATATTCAATAATGTATGAAATATTAAAATTTAAATATATTAAAATAACATCTTTTGACCCAGTATTTCCACTCCTAGGAATTTTAACCTAGAGAAATAATTCCACACATATGCAGAGAAACACTACATAATTTGTAATATCAAAAATCTGGAAATCTACCAAAACGGATTGGTTAAATAAATTATGATAGAGGCATACAATTGATACTATATAGACTTTAAAAAGAATGAAGAAGAGTTATATGATGAACTGATAAGATGCAGAAAGATGTCCTTGTTTTATACATCTATACATTCTCATTAAAAAATATACATGTTACTATGTATGGAAAAACAAAAGGAAGGTGTGTGGGAAATGAATGATTGTGGTCTTGGGAAGGGTCAATGGGAATTTTATGAATTGACTCAGTTTCTTGTATGTTTCTGTAATGTCTGAATTTTGAATGACTTTATACTACTTCTGTAATAAAGAAGCACAAAGTTTAAAAATGTAATTAATAATAGCATCCTTTTCTCAGGCAAAAATTTAGTATAACATGATAGGGAACACATCCACAAAACTCAAAATCTTAAATCTCAAAAATAATCTTACAAAGAAGGTATGAAATAGTTGTGTGTTATTCTTCTTTCCTCTGTCTATCTTTAAGATATATCCAGTTACTAGCTTTTTCCCATAGTATAATATACACTGCTCACTCAGACCAAATACCTAACACAATAGCATCAGCTAGTGCAGAAAAGAACAGAATCGTACACATGATACTGTTACTGGTCTTTTAGTACTTAGGTGCTGCTTATTAACATGTTAACGATAGAGATGTAATAAGGGATGCTGATGCTTTGTGGGTCTTGCAAATTATTTATGTATATTCCTAGTCAGTGAATAAATATGATTATAATAAAAAGTGACTTGTATATATCCCTGCATGAGCAGCCACAGTCTGTTCTTAAAATCCTAAAAAGGCTTCAGTTAAATGTTCTTATTAAATTGTGTAATCTGGTACCAAATACCATTGACTTAAGGTCATGGATAAAAATTGCTTAATTTTATTAAAACTTTTACTCATAATGTATTATTATAAATAGTCTAGGCATTAGGAAAGTATGACTGTAGTAAAAAAAAAAATCTTTCTGAATTTCCCAATTCTTACTGAGAAACAAATAATCCCAAACAAAACAAAGCAAAATGAAAAATCCAAAGCTTGGCTGAGAGGAAGCAGAAGACGACTGAGTACGAGGATGGAGAAAAAAGATCCGGACTATCTAACATTCATCCCACACGAAGACACTTTACCTTGTCACAGCATTCCACGGCTTTGGTGTATTCTCTAAGCTTCAGGTAGCACATGGCCAGGTTCAGGAAGGCAGCGAGCAGAAATGATTCAGAAGCTTTCGATTCCTTTTCTGATAAGCCATATTCCATCTCTAACCAGGACACTATCTTCCCATACTGAATCACCGCCTGCATGTACTTGCCTCCCTAACAGAGAAAAGCCAGTAATTACTTGCTGTACAGGCTCTGGAGCGGGTACAAAGGATGTGTAAGCTCAGCCCTCCCTGAGAAAAGCAAATCCGCAAAAGGAGACAACCACCTCGTACCAACCAAGGTATCTGATCATTTCCTTCTGTTCTCAGGAGGTGGCTCTCCGGGCAGCTTTCCCCCTTCCTTCTCAAGTTCCAGTGACCTCTGAGCTGGTGCAGGGCCCGGCACCGTAATGCTCTTGTTCAGTATTTACCATCTCACCCTTTTCAGAGGGGGCAGTTCTTTCAGCAGGTGGGCATCAAGGCTTTTGGGTTACATTCTTTGGTGCTAAAATTTACCAGACTTTCAAAGGGCTGGTGAGTAGCTGTAGACTATCTCACTAGTTTACTTGAAAGGAAGTTACTTTTCCCTTTTCTCCTCCTGACGATCAGCACTGCACAGCACGCACTATATTTTGGCAAGTGCTAGTCCCAAACCCAGTAAATCTTATTTAAACCAGGGGTTGGCAAACGTTTCCTGTAAAGGGGCAGATAATATTTTAGGCTTTGCAGACCAAACAGTCTCTGTTGCAACTCTGTCCTTGGTAGTACAAAAGCAGCTACAGACAATATATAAATAAAGGGGCATGGCTGCGTCCCAGTAGACCCTTACCTACAAAAACAGGCTGTGGTCTGCTAACCTCTGATCTATAGACAATGGGAATATACATAGTTGAAGAGCAGCCATCCAACGTAAATAACTATAAAACATAAATCACACAGGTGTTAGTCACCTAACTACATGAGAAAGCTCTTTCTCTTAACCATATTTTTGCTCTCTTACCCGATTAGAATTCTAAAAATTGTGAATAAAAATTGTGTAATTAATTCACATGAATTATATCTGCTCTATACAAGAAATAATGGGCTGAAACAATGTGTTTACTGCCATTTTAGGATGAATGAGAGGAGTGATAGCTGGTAAGTACACAAATAAGATGGGGGTACAGGTGAGGGGTCTTCTCTGCAGGAGGTGACCATAAGCTCGAAAACATGACACATCCCACCAGATGGCAGAATTGCAGCCAGACCCCTTAGGACATTAAATTAAATGTCTGACCAACGAACAGCGTTGAGATCAAGTCACTAGGATTTACCACAGTCAAAGCAGGGCATATACATCAGTGTAGAGTTATGTCTCCCCATGCACGCCAAACGTCACCCAGTGACTAAGAAGAGAAAAATCACAGAGCAAGTCTACAAGAATGTTCCCGTTATAAAGGAATTCAGGTGGTTGGCATAAAAATGAGCTCCATCTGTAGAAAGGAAGCCCCGATGTCGATTTTTGGTGATAAGAATGAGGTAGACCAGTTCCAAGGAGAGGGCCTGGGTCTGAAAGTACAGATCTTCCTCAGCTTACAATGGGGTTACCTCCCAACACACCCCGGGTGAGCTGAAATGCATTTACTACCCCTCACCTACTAAACAGTATAACTTAGCCTGGCCTACCTTAAGTGTGATCAGAACACTGGCATTAGCCGACAGTTCAGCAAAATCATCTAACACAAAGCCTGTTTTATAATAAAGTGTTGAATATCTCATGTAATTTACTGAATACTGTCCTGAAAGTGAAAAACAGAATGGTTGTGTGGGTCCAGAATGGCTGTATCGGTTATTTGCCTCCATGATTGCAGGGCCGGGAGCTGTGCTCACTGCTGCTGATTATATCGCCAGCCCAGGAAAAGTCAAACCCCAAATTCAAAGTGTGGTTTCTACTGAATGTGTATTGCTTTCGCACCACTGTAAGTCGGGGGTTGTCTGTACTTATAGTTTGCCTTAGCCTTAGGCCCACTACTCAAGATTAAAGTCCTCACCAGTTTCAGGGTTGGGCATTTTCTGTCATTGTCTTTTCTCTTGCTAGATTGTGAGCTCTTTGGGACAGGAAGCATGTCCTATCCCTTTTGGAATATCCAGGGTTTAACATAAGGAGGCCCTTAATGAAGGTGTGCTAAGTAAACATTAAGGTCAAAGAAATATAACTATGGAATCAAAAGTTTTTCAATCATTGGGAGCAAAATGGAGGCGTAGGTGAAAATAAAAGGTGTCACTTCATTTAGATTAGGTGAGGACAGGCATTTTCCCTGTTACGCCTAGTTTCTTCTTCCTCTCTCTCCTCCTCCATCTTTAGTGTTCCAATTACCTTTCTGACTATTTAATATATTGTCATAGAGAAAGAAAAGAAGAGTCAGGGAGGACAAAGATCCAGATCCTATCACTTCAGTAGGTTCTGACTATCAGAATGGTAGAGGCTATGGTTTCTAAAAAAAAAAAAACCCAAAGTATTAGACTTCATAATACATAAATGCTCCTTACCTTTATAGAGCACTCTAATTTTTTGATAGCCTTTTCTTATATAGTATATATAATTTTACTTATATCTCAACTTCTAATGAACAAAGACCTCTGTGTTATTTCTGCTTCTGATGTACTAAAACAGGAGTTCTCAACTAGGGTGATTTTGCCCCCAGGGGACATCTGGCAATGTTTAGAGACTTTTTTGTTGTCACAGCTGGAGAATATGTGTGTACTACCGGCATCTAGTGGGTAGGGGCCAGGGATGCTGCTAAATGCACAGAACAGCCTCCTGCCAAACAGAATTTATACAGCCCCAAATGTCGATTGTGCTGAGGTTGAGAAATCCTGCTCTAAAAGAGTGAAGGAACAAGAAAGAGGGGAAGGTTTTTAGTTTTTTTAACCTAAAATCCTAGAGTCATAGACGACTTGTTTCTAAATAATAGCACTGGTTTCCTGGTTCAGTAATGGTGGTCAGAACATAGGAAAGCCTGGTTTGTCTGCAAAGGGTTCCATGGTTGAATGAATCCTTAACTAGCTTGCTTTAGAAATGCTTTTTTCCCCAAGGAGCACAAGGGGGCGCAAGAACCTCTTGGTTAGAAAGTGTCCTCAGCCTTACCACTCTGCCTCCAAGTCAGAAAAGAGAAACACGTGTGATAGTTAATGCTCTTGTCCTGCAGAATGCTGTCAGCTATGAGGGCAAAAATCATGTCTGTTTAACTGACTTGCACAATGCCTGGCGTAACGTCACGTTGTTAAACGTGCTTAATAATTATTTTCAGAACCAAATGAAGAGAGTCCTCTCCTACCTTTCTTCTCTTTAGCGTTCAGAGGTTGATAGGAGTTTACACTCTAAACGCCAAAATCACTCCCATTTAAAGGCTCATTACAATTCTACCCTACTACGGGGAGAGACTTACCCATTTACGTGTAAACCAAACCGAGAGGTCAATGAAAATGGAGCTCCAATGTGCGGGTGGCATGCAATGTACCCCATCTCTGCTCTGGCCCACACACCCGGGCTCTGCGCTGTGCACAAGGCGCCAAGTCAAACACCCTGGAAACTCTATGGGCCGGGAAGGCAGCACGCCAGATTGAAACCTGCCCTGACATTTGAAAAGGGAATGTGTGTAGGATCCCACCTACCAACCATTTCTGAAGTCTTACAGGTAAAACTAGGATCACTGCTGGGATCTTTTACCTATAATTATGAAGGTGCCTCCAGGGAAGTTCTAAGTAGTACAAAATGTTCAGAGACATTCTGGGGGAAAGGTCTTAGGTCAGTGGTTTTGAACCTTTCATTAATTTTCCCCCAATAAACTAATGTTTTGAAAGATTTTGTCTATCAAATTGCATGTTAAAAATAATATGTTCCATATGTGTGACTGCTGATCCAGATTTTATCCAAAGATCAGTAATTTTAAGAGGGTTCATAGTATTATGAAATACACAAATCACTGTTGCAGTTATGATGCTAAGAAGCAACAAAGTTTAGTAACTGTACAGACAATTTAGCACTGCTTTCTGTTGCTGATCGTAAATTCTGGCCATCTCTCTGTATATATTCAGGACACAGCTCTATGACATGTGGCTTCACAACATTATTTAAGTCATCAGCAACCAATTAGAGCTTCTGAATAGCCAAGCTGTTTTATTACATCGAATTAATTCTAGTCAAATGCCAAAAGTTGCAACCCCTCTACCAAATGTTAATATTCTTTGCAGAGGTTTTGGGAAATATAAAAAATACACTTAAAGACTTCTATGGACTCCAAGTAGATAGGAAAGCATGGTTCAGGACCTATGGTCTTAAGTAATTTTACAGAAAATTTTCTTTTTGTTCTAGTGTATTAGGTATTTGGGTCTACAAATAACTCATCTGGAATCTACCTGAATAGTTACAGAGGTATCCAATACCTCAATTAGAATTTTAAAAAATCAAAGCTGTTCTTGAGAGTTCAGAAACGCACCGAATTTTAGGGCTGGAAGGAAACCTGGGAGCCTTCTAATTTAACTCCCTCACTTTTCACATGAAAAAATAAGCTCTTTGGACCTTAAGTGACTTTAAAACTGACTTTAAACTGAGCCATAAAGCCCAGTTTTCCCAATTCAGAGGTCATTCTGCCATATCCTAATGCTTTCTGGTGATCCATACATTATTTTAATATATGTAATAGTTATAAATAAATATAAATAATTATATATTATCTACACCCACAGTAAGAAATGTTTTAAATTATGACCTAGTGCCCACTCACACACAACTGAACAAAGTTTTGTGAAACAAAGTGTATCCTTACTACATAAGGCAATACACTTCCACTAAACTGATTTCATGACTCAATAATGGGGCTTCTGGGGTCTTCCCTGGTGGCACAGCGGTTAAGAATCCGCCTGCCAATGCAGGGAACACGGGTTCGAGCCCTGGCCGGGGAGGATCCCGCATGCCGCGGAGCAACTAAGCCCGTGAGCCACAACTACGGAGCCTGCGCTCTAGAGCCACGAGCCACAACTACTGAGCCGCGTACTGCAACTACTGAAGCCCCCCGCACCTGGAGCCGGTGCTCCGCAACAGGAGAAGCCACCGCAATGAGAAGCCCGCGCACCACAAGGAAGAGTAGCCCCCACTCGCCGCAAATAGAGGAAATCCCGGTCAAAGCAACAAAGACCCAACGTAGCCAAAAAAAATAAATAAATAAAATAAAATAAATAATAATAATGGGGCTTCTCTCAAAGTTTAGAAAATAATAACCATACCTGTTGCCCTCTGGCTGCGTAATTCTATGTTGGTTATACAGTCTTACATAATTCTCTAGTTGTTTCATATGGGTTAATATTGCCTCCCCTCCCTCCAGACAAGGCTGTCAACGCAAGGACATGTCTTACAGCAGGTTCTCCATGAAGACTTGTTGAAGTACACTGATGTATCATTGCTTTATAGACTGTTGAAAACATCATCTAATAGTTTTTTTTGTTTGTTTGCTCCTGGATCACAGCAGCAAGGAAAAAAAAGAAACCTTGACAAAATTCCCATTCTTTCTCTCATTCTCTTCTGCGCTAAGCCCTTGATGTGGAGAAGGTATAATATTTGGCAATGGGGAAGCAATGGATAGTACATTCTGATTAGAAGTGAACAAAGCGCTGTTTCTTTTTTTACTGTATCTGGGGTTTAAAATCTAAGTGAGGAAACAACACATTCCTAGATTATAAGAAAGTGTTTTCAAGAATCAATAAATGACAAATATCATTCAGGAATTTCTGCTTTTTTCTCACAAAAGCAAGTGTGGCAGGGATCATCTTGGCCATTAGAAGGAATTTATAGTCTCCTCCTGCCAGTTCCTTTTGAAATCTGTGCATGATCTTTCCTTTTATCATGTACCTAAGTGACTTCCCCAAGACAGTGGAAAGGAAAATTATATGAAACTTAGCCCTTTGAATTCTACTACTTGCTAACAATTATTCTATTCATTCTTCGTTTCGTCCCACAAACACTTGTTGAGTGACCACGATGTACCAAGCAAGATGCTTTAGGTCTTGAGTGATACACAGTGGGTGGACAAGTCGGACCTGGTCTGACTTTGTGGAGGCTTACAATCTAGAGTAGAATGTGTACAAGAGGCTTTTGTATTCTTTTTGTCACATAATTCATTCTGTCTCACAATTTCTTACACTGAAAATGACAGACTTGTAAAAATTCAGGCTTATTCTTATCCAGAAGGGTATAGAATTCAGAATAGGGAATATCAGCACAATTAATTGATACTTGAATAAATTCTTTGAGATGGAAAGGATTGTACAAAGACTCACATACCTTGAAGTACACAGTTCCCTTCTCTTTGACAATGGCAGCCTGCTCCAATTTTTCTTTGGTATCCATCTCCCAGGATTCTTTGGCCTGTTGTATAAATGTGTGACAATGGTTAGATGAACAGAGAAGGAAAAAACATCAGCTGATGTCCGTAAGAAGAAACAATAGCTACTCCTAGAGGATACCCACACCCCAAAACACACTGGCTTTTAAAACTGTGTGCCCTTGCCAATGCACTGCTAGGCTAGAACTCACTTTCCATGAGGACAAAGCTGTAGCTTGATCCATGCTGCTCAAGAGGGAGGTGCAGGCAATAATACCGTAAGGAAGATGAACTGTTGAGCATCGTTAAAGAATGCGCCTTTAGAATTATGAGGTGAGGCCACACAATGGAAGCTGGGGCCCCTATCTCCCTCCTGCAAACTCTGCCGCTAAACTGCTATTATAATTTAGGCAAGTTTCTCTCAAGCCTCAGTTTTTCAACTCTAAAATGGTAACACTACTGTAGTCAAGTCACAGTTGTATATTCATACACACTTTAAAAATTCCAGGTCATGTAGTTGTCTCTCCACTCTGAAACAACCAGACATACCAAAGCCTCCAAACTGTAGCAACTTGCAGATGTGTACTTGGGGAATTTCAAGGAAAACATAATTGGGAGGATAGAGGTGATGCCAAGATGTAAACAAATGCTTTCATGATCACCTGCTAATTTATACTGTGTGTATCATTACTCCTCCCCCATTATAGATACGAATCCAGGGACAACTGCACTTTCATTATGAACAGCTGGATCATAAAGAGTCAACAGAACAATCTGCAGTCCTTTAGGGAAGATGACAATGGCTGTGTCAGTGCTATTATGAAGCTTAAGTGGGTAAATATGAAATTCTCTATTCCAAAGACAGTGGTATATATATCCCCTCCTTTTTAAAGTGAATAATGAGAGTTACTAGTCTTCCTGGCAACCCTATGTTGATTCTTAACAATTTAACTTTATTATTTAAAAATCTAATAACAAGCATTCTGCATTTTTTATATTAGGTTCAGTCTTTATTGATTATAAATCTATTCTTAGTATTACAAAACAGAAAATGAATTCATGTTGCCTCCATCACTGCCACACACTGTCACATTGTTTCAAATATAATCTCATAGCACTGTGGTCAGAAAAGATGCTTGATATGATTTCAATTTTCTTAAATTTACTGAGGCTTGCTTTGTGACCCAGCATGTGATCTATCCTGGAGAATGTTCCATGTGCGCTTTTGAAAAGAATGTGTATTCTGCTGCTTTTGGATGGATTGCTCTATAAGTATCAATTAAGTCCATCTGGTCTACAGTGTCATCTAAGGCATGTGTTGCCTTACTGATTTTCTGTCTGGATGATCAGTCCATTGATCTAAGTGGGGTGTTAAAATCCCCCACTATTATTGTGTTACTGTCAATTTCTCCTTTTATGTCTGTTAACATCTGCCTTATATATTGAGGTGCTCCTATGCTGGATGTATATATATTTGCAATTCTTGTATCTTCTTCTTGGATTGGTCACGTGGTTTCAAATACACCTAGCAGTGCAGCCTGGCCTATGCCCTTGCAGCCGTGACTGAGCACAGGCTCGCTGTGGCGTACTACAGTGAGGAGGCTCCTGAGTGTACAAGGTCCACTGGGCTGTGATGGGAAGGGGTGGGGGTTACTTTATTGCTAAAAATTATTTTCTCCCTCTTTAAAAATAAAAACCACTTTGTGCTATGAAGACAGCTTTGGAGGATCAGTACTGAGCCAGCAGGACTTCAGAAGACGTTACCTGACAACAAGCAATGGTTGTGACAAGAGCATATGTTTGTTTTGGGGAATGTGTTATGATTAGGAACATCACTGTTTGGGGAGGATCCCAAAGTTAGAGGCCTACAGGACAATGATTTCCTTTCTGAGTCTAATAACATAAAAACAGTCACGTTTCCAGTCCAAAGCTTGAAGTATCGAACATGGAGGCAGCACTGTGGGGATGAAAAAGGTCTACAAGATGCAGTTCCTGAGGCTCTCGGGGAAGGGCTTGGCTCTGGTGGTGCAGAGGATGTAGCTGGATGGGACAGCGTACCTAGCTCAGGCACATGCTCTGCGTTTGTCCAAGGAAGCTGCTGCTGGGAGCCTCCAGAGGCGGGTTTGAGATGGAAATAACACTCAAGGAGCCGTGCCATTTCTGGAACCTGAGGCAAACGCTCTCTTTTTTTCTACTTGGACAGGTACAAAAAGAAAAAGTCTAGGGTTAGCAGGTTTGTTCCTTGTGTTCCTTGTCATTGAGCCTGGTGGCCCATGAAGCCCTTGCATTTTGGATAGTAACTTGGAGCCACAGTGAAGGCCTCTTCACGAGTCCTGTGAAGGGTATGATCCGTCCAGCCCTGGAAAACTGCACCCCACTCCCCCAAGGAGATGCTTGGCAAGAACATGAACCTTTTTGTCTTCAACCCAGGAAAAAAAGTACAAAAAGAACAAGTCTAGGAACAAATAAGGGAACAAGTCTTGGCTTCTACCCAAAAAAGTTAATAAAAAAAAAAAAAAGGCTGACACATAGGAACAAAATAAGAACACTGAGCTCCTTGGTTGTGTATCAGCTGTGCTGTATCAGTTGTCCTGTGCTCTAGTAGCAGCGTCAGAGACAGGAGACAAACTTGGTCATGAAAAGCACAATATACAAACAAATACCATCTATCTATACCACCTGGTAATATAAGACACTAATTTACAAGAAGGGGATGGAGAAGAAATCTGTCATGATTTCAGAGAAGTTGGTATTTTCTCACCTTTTCGAAGCTCTTAAGTGTAACTTCATATATAAGCTCAGCATTGGGTTCAACGCCAAATTCAGGCTTCCCTGCCTCTCCAAAACCGTATCTGAAATGGAGAGTAAAAAAATAAAACTTTAAAGAATTGGTGTATTTCCAGGCACCCCCTTCAGTATTTTGAGGCATCACATCAGCATAGAGCTATCATTTGCAAACTACACACATCAAAGGCCCTGAAGACAAGCCAGATGTTGATCAGAAGATACAGTGCCAAGTATCACTGCTGTGGTTTTTTTAAGAAACCAGGCTACATTTAGTTTACTTCTTCATATTCATATGTAATGCAACACCTGTACTCCTTGGGACAGCTTGCTTAATGTGATTTTAAATGTCACTGTCTCTTTTTCTGCTTGATTTAATATCTAGTTCTTTCTATAAAACAGCCATTATTTGACTATAAGGGCCTTTCCCTGAAGCTTTATCAGGACCCAGAGAAGACAGGCACTATAATCATTACAGTGCTGATTTGGGAGAGGTAATATTTTAATAAGCTTTTAACTTTAAAGTGCTGTCCCCTTCCAAAAGTACCACTTCTATTCAGATAAACGGGGGGAAGGTGCACACATCAGGAAGGATATACGTCCTCATAGTATTTCTTCAAGACTTTCAGAAAGCATACTAGAAAACAAATGTATAATCAAAAGGAACAGCCCCAGCAAACTCTAATACCTCACCAAGAGAAATACTCTGTACTGTATTCTCATAGCTCTCTGGCTATAACACTGTAAAACACTACACTTTTTAGCCAAAACTTACTGAATAAAATTACGGGGATATATAAATCTGTTTTTTGGGATCATTTAAAATTTTAACACATCCAAGGCATTTGAAGGAGCACACATCTACTAGAATGGAAATTCTGATAGAGCTTTGTCTGTCTGGTTCAGTGGTTTCCCAGCATGTAGAACAATGCCCAGCATATTAGGAAAATGTTCACTGGAATATACTCTGCTCCATCTGTTTCAAGCAAACTACTCTTTAATATATGGAATGGCACTGCAAAAATCTTAGTAAACTCAAACTCTCAGGCTATGGTTTGAAACCAGGCCAAAACCAAGTTGATGTATTAATACCTTCAGTTTTCTCTGGGGCAAAAGGACTAGAGTGGGAACACTCACCTCTTGCTATTTGTACCACTTCTTTACTCCCTGCCTGAATTTTTCAGGAAGAAAATGCTTACTCATTTACCTCCCCTGTTACACAAGAAAATGGAAGCTGGAGCCAGAGAGAGGCATAGAGATGGAGTGACAGCTGGTAGGAATGGGGTGTGGTAGTTTTAATATCAGGGCAAAGGGTATCTTCAGCGAAGAAATAAAAGAGGACATAATTACCAGTGGCCAACTGTAGGAAGTGGTAACTGGTTTTCTACTTTGAGCTCTTAGACCGATATATCTCTTATTTTGTTTCTGCCATCTGGTAAATAAAAGAACATTCCTTAACTGATGGGAATCAGGTAGGCAGGTGAGTCCTCACTGAGCGTGTGGTTACTGACAGCATGTTCTATTTGGAGCCCTGTGCTAAACAGGTACAAACCCAACAGATGCTCTGACACTTGCCTTAGATCAGTGGCTCTCAAAGGGGGTTAATCCCCCATCCCTATCAGGGACATCTAGCAATGTCTAGAGATTTGGGGTTTGTCACAACTAGGAGGCTTCTGACTTCTAGTGGGTAGAGGTCAGGGACACTACCAAACATCTTACAATGCACAGGACAGCTCCCCCAGCCAAGAAATATCCGGCCCCAAATGTCAATAGTGCCGAGGATGCGAACAGCTGCCTTACAATGCTTAAAAATAGGAGTTCCGTGGCTGGGGGCGAGGAGGGTAAGGGTTTGGGGTCAAGGGCAGGCACCAAATTGTTCTGGTTATCATCAACAGGATTTAAGAAGACTAAGGAAGGATATGATTTCTACAGTCTTTCCTGGGTTCAAATGAAGAAACTCTGTGAAGACACATGTGGGAAACATAATCCTGGGGAGGCGTAAGCTCATACCGAACTGTTTTGGGAGCATTTAACCTGACTTCCTGTTTTACAGAAAGTTGTCTGATTTATGCTGGATTAGGCTGGGCGAGGAAGGACCCAGGGTATACAAATTCATCTGACTGAAAGAACACCACAAGAGGAATTCTAGGCTTAACAAAAAGACAAGCTGGATTACAGTAACAGAAGGAATCCAGTATCAATGTTCTTAAACTGACAGGTGCCTACAGAGAGCAGAGTTACAAATAATGACTGCTAATGACCATTAAGCCTTTATGTGCATACAAAAAGCACTTGCACCTTGTATGCAACTGCTCTTACCAACTGCTTCCTTTTTACAGATGAAGAAACTGAGGCTCAGAGAGAAGTGCTTCCTGAGAATCACACAAAGAAGCAGTGGTAGAGCCAGGATTTAAATTCAGACTCTGTGTGTCCCAGAAAGTTGTTTTGTTTTTGACCCCACTGCCGCATAACTGAGATACTCTGGCTCTTGGCAGCCTATGTTTTTGTTTGGGGTTGGTGCAGGACAGAAGATAAGGAAGAAAAAAGAAAAAAGCTAAAACTAGCCATATTTTACCTGAAACAAAAGAGCTTAATCAGTCACCATATTTAAGACAATATTAAAGACACTGTCCTGATGAGAAGAGAGAAAATGGCTTCTCTGGAAGTGTTTTATGAATTCCTTACTATGAAAACATCCTGCCAAGGAGTCTATCAGAATGAAAAAGAAGGTATATGCCCTGGGGTTTTTGGAGCATGAAATACAGATGACACTAAGAGTAACACAGAACACATATTTGCAACAGCCATATTTATAGCCACACTCAGATGCAATGTATCTATAAGTGGGACTCTGGTAAGACAAGCAAATTCACTGCACACGCTCACCGCATGCCCGGTGGGCAGGGATTCTCTATATACACGGATAATCTTACGCAGCACCTGTGTGGACAGTCTCCTGGTGTAGACTCCGCACTTTAAATGACTCCTCAACATACTAAGCAACATCTTGAAGAGAAAAGAACATGTTCCTTTCTAACTATGCTAAATTATTTCCATAAAACATATGAAAACTTTTATATCTAGTAATTTATGAAAACTTGTCGACAACTTTTATGCGTGAAAAAAATCTACCATATGTTAAAACGGGGTTTCCCTTTCCTTATGGTCTGAGAGTAAAATGGAAGAGAGAGATAATCATCACAACAGCAATGATAGCTAACATACTAAGGGTTTGGCTGTGTCAGGCACTTTGCTACACTCTTTACATGCATTATCTCATTCAGTCCTCCACAACTTTGCATGGTAGATACCATTATCCCCATTTTACATAAAGGGAAACTAAGGCTTAGGAGAGTCGAGTACACAGCTGGTAAGCTGCATTTTTTTTTAAAAATCACTAATCATACAACAATTTAAACTTGCAAGGAACTATTTGCATTAATAAATATAAGGATAATTTCTGTTTCCCTTTGCCATTAAACTTGAGACATCTGTTGCCACAACTGGCTTGTCAGCTAGGTTAAAATGTAATGAACCAATTCATATTATATGCTCACAATGTATAGAGAACTCATCTTCAAGGAACTTAGATCTGAAAACACATGGACATAAATACCACTCTGTTTATATGAGTTTAGAACTACTGTAACTTTGGAATGCTGGATTAAAAATAGTTAGACATTACTTGGATATGGAAGAAATAGCCTCTCTATGCACCACCTGAATTAAAAAGTTCCTTGTAGAAACAGATTCACCTAAGTGAACTACAAATACACAGTAAATGTAAATAAAACACACTAAGGTGGGAATATACTACTTGAAAAAGGAATAAGACCGAGAAAAAGAAGGTATTAAATAAAAGGTGCCTCAGTGAAAGCTCTAAAGGGTTCGAGGTGTAGAGCATTTTGCAAGGATTTTCAAGTGGGTAGTGGCATGACTAAAACATCACTTAAGAAATACGATTATGGCTCAAGTGTTAGGGCAAAGGTAAATATGCCACTGGATTACGACTGAGGCTACACAAAGGCAAGCAACTGTACAAAAGGCACAATATTACCTATTGCTAAGTGCAGGTCATCAAGATTCTCAATAACTCAAAATCCTACTGATTGAAATCCAAGGATCCAGAGAGGGATGAGACATGAGATAAGTAGATGCACTTTCACACAAACAGAATCAAAACACCCTGGTTTCTCTCAAGGGTCCGTTTCTCAAGATAGAAGAGTTGGATTCATGGTATAATTTTAGATCTAAAAATAATACCAAACATGTTTTCACCAGAGAGACTGTTAGTGTCTGATAGTTCTAAGCTTGGTAGTGCTAATGGATATCCTTATGATGGGAAAAATTTAGGCAAAAATGAGTCATCTCCACTGCCTTTAGATCCAGGAAGAACACTCTTTTTTCAGGGAATCTATATAAGAACAGGTGGCACAAATTCAAGTGGTAATAAATCATCCAAATGCTTCTTCAACTTCTAACCCCCACGTTTATACTGCCTCCTGCCTAATTTAGAGAAAAGGAGAGGGGGCAAGAGAATCACGTGAGAAGGGCCAACAGCTTCCTGTCTTGGCAATATGGCAGGCAAAACAAACAGAAAAGCAAAACTTGCCTGTCAGTCCTACCCTGAACACACATCAATCAAGTGAATAGGCTTACAAATGTCTGTAATATTATAAGGCCCATTAACTCACTCTGTGACTAACTGTAGCCTGATTTAATTAATTGTTTCCACTGTTGGCCTTAACTTCACTGAAAATAGCAAAAGGTTGATTGAAAAAGCAAGTGTATCCCTGTTCTTTAGATAACTTCACTGTGTACTGAACTGGTATGCTGCTTACCGTGGTCCAAGATACAAAATACATTGTTCCTCACGCTGCATTTTCTCCAGGGCTTTGTCAATCCCGATTGGAATGTCGTGGTCTTCTCCTTCGCCAACTATGAACCCCACATCTCTGCAATCAAACATCCTTCCGCCACAGCGGCCTTCCAGGTGGACTGAGGGAGAGGAAAAGGACAGTCAACAGAGCTGCTCTTCGTTACTGGCTAATTCAGGGACGTGATAAATGAGTAGTTCCCCTTCCTCATTTCATCTAGAGACATATGTGGTATGTCTTGCTGAAGCTTAGTCTACCCAGTCTGGAAATTTAAGAGCAATGATATTTCTTTCTGTTTTAAGTTTAAACTTATAATTACTGGTAACTATACATCAGTAAGATAGCTTAGAGGATAATAAAGTGGAAACACAGGTTTAACTTAAACCTACTATATGACAGAGGTTTCCTCACCTACAACACAAAACAAGAAATACTAGATTATTTAATAGGTAATTATCAAAATGCCACAAACTTAATATCAAGTATACAAAGGCTTAAACATTTATAACTGCATCTTGGCTTCAGATGCTTGGGTTGAAAAGCAACCAAATGGCTATTTCCTCAGTGATATTAAAGGGTTAACTGAATACAGAAGCTCTTTTTTTTTTCTTTAAGAGTTTTAATCTCATTCACAAATATGTTTGAATAAAAATGAAAAGGCCAAAGGCAACATCATCAATAACTAACATATCTGTGATCCCTTAGTGCAGTAATAAATGTAAAATGTGAAGGAATCAATAGTCTCCTATAACTCGACAAATCAAATTACTCAACCCCCTCCTCTGAAATGTTAAGTGAAGAGGTCAATTTCTCAGGGCCTACTTCCTCATTGCACTCAAACTCAGCTCATTCCCAGGGTAATTTCACATTAGATAAGGGGCTTTTATGTTCATATAAAATAGGAAAACACATACAGATATATATTTTTCTCTTGGTTAGTTAAGACTTTTTCTTCTGGGATAAACAATTCTTTGAAACTTTCCAACTATGTTTAATATTACGGATACTCATTCCTTTCCATTTAGGTCTTTCATTCAATAAGAAAAATGGATGGCTTGCATGACAGCACAACAGTCGACAAGCAATGTAATAATTTGTCTTTCATAAAATTTTTTATTCCTACTTCTGTAATATAATGGCCTTGATTCAAATGTAAGGAATTCCTAAAATGATTCTTTTCTGAGACTGGTTGATCTATTTTAGATCAATAACTTGCTTTAGAGACTAAAAATCACTTGTTCTGTTACATTCGTTCCAGGAGACAATTACTTTCCAAATACAAATTCAATTCCAACTTACTCTACTTTTGAACTACTTGATCTCAAAGGTCCTTTGAAGCTCTAAAATTCTACGATTCTATGGCCCAGTAATATAACTCTCAATGTAGACCAGAATCCAGCTTCAAAGCTAATTCCTGTAGTTAATCATTTGATCAGGTTACCTTTAGCCTGGGCCTAGGAAATGAGAGAAACCCTGAAGAGTAAACAGCAGTGGCATAGACACTAGGGGCAGAAATGTCACATGGACATTTATGCTTTGAAGTTCTCTACTGTTTTCTAAGTCACTAGGATTAATACCATCCCGATTTGTTCCTGTTGCAGACATAGGGTGGGGTCGAAGACGCTTGGGCCAAACTAGAGAAGGCCCGACTCTCGAGTCAGACCTTCTAAACAGGGGCAAGAGCTAGACTGGCTCTCAGGGTGGAGCTGGCGTACAGAAATTTTGTTCTATGTCCCATACTCATAAATGCACATGACTTTCTATTAACTCACTTTTGGAATGTTCTAGATAAAATACAGCTTAGCTTGCAGCACAGTGAAAGTTCTTTTGAACTGGAAATAGTTTCAAAATAAATTCAACTTTATTATTTTCAAATACATACACACTAGAGAGGTTCTGCAAGGAATCCTAGGCTTAAGATATTTTTTACTGGAGTAAAAGCTGGTGTTTCTAAAGAATTTGAGAGTTTGAAAATTTGTATTCTTAGATATTTTTAAATCTGCCCAAGAAATTTAATTTAGACTAATGTGATGACACTTTTCATGAAAAAAGATTTGCTGAGCAAAGTGAGTTTCAGCCCATGTATTACAGAATATCTCAAGTATTGAGATTTATTATCCTAGTAGCTCACAACTTAGTTGACAGATCTTTTTGAGTGAGGTTTATTGTTAGAAGTGTTTTCCTCCCTGATGGAGAGTACATTTAGTGGGGGAGGAAACTATCAGTACATTCGTTGTGGTTTTTGGTTGATCAAGTTTGAATGTGTTTTCAAAACAGGAAATCCAGAGACTCTGTGAAGGATTCCTGCCTGTGTGTCAGTTTCCTAGGCTGGTTTTTCAGCTTGATGCATATACTTGATATTAAAATTATATAAATAATTTCAAAAGTTCTCTTTACATGTGATAACCCTTCATATTAGGGAAA
>NW_006794582.1:838440-865942 GCF_000442215.2 Lipotes vexillifer
CCCCTTCATATTAGGAAAAGAAAAGACTGGCTACTAATAAACATGTTGGGAAAGATATGTCAAGCAAGCAAGCAAAAAAAAAAGTTCAAGTCAAAGTATAATGAAGGCATAATTAAGAAAGCAAAAAAAAAATGTTCACTGCAGCTAGTCTCTCTAAGAGAAACAATATATGGTAGAACCAATGTTTTTGGCCACCTAATAGGGAAACATTTGCAATAACTCTTATAAATACTTACTACCTTATATAGGGACCAATCTTTTTTTTCTATTAAATCTCTTTTAATTTGAACCTGAATAAGCACTACCTACAGTACCATAGAATCTTAAATTGATAAACTGGTTTGCATGTGTGCGTGCACACACGCAGCAGTCTTTACGTGTATATATAAAACCTTTTAATACTGACATTATCTGGAATGTCAAAGCAAGAGGAGGTATCACAGCCTCAGGGTGTATAGTCCATTGATTCTTTACATCAATCTACAAGTAGCAAACACTCTCGCTAGATTAACTGGTTTCTAAAATTGGAACACTGGTGTGACAAGTTCTATGACAGCTGACAAGAACTCCTCCCCACCTTGGAGCCGATTGCCGCAGCAGGGACCTCCATCATGGTGACAGATGCACACATGCCTGGCTCCTATAGATCCAATTTTTTAAAATTGTCTCGATAACTGCTACCAAAGAAAACCATGGGAGCTCTGGCTGTGGAAGACCTGTGGTTGCTTTTGACCTTGTATCGCTTAGTGCAAAAACTCATTTAATAAATATTTAATAATAACCATCATGACTCACTGGGAGCTTGGCCTCTAGGGCTCAGGAGGTCTGTTGCTAATTCCAACCAGCATGATTTACGGGAAGTAAATGATCTATGACGTGCCCAAAGAGAATAAAAGTACATACATACAGGATGCTTCTACTTAGGGTTTTTTTGGGAAGAGAAAGAAATACGCAAGTTAAAAAGGGACATTTTCTCTTGACTTAAAGTCTACGTAACTTAAAGGGGGGAGGTCCTCCAAACCCCACGAAGTCAAACCGAACCAAATTACTGGAGCCTTGCTGCGCAATCCGAGTGTAACCACATCAAGTGAGCCCAGTCTGCTGCAAAACATCACTTAAACTGGAGCTCTGACTTATTGTTCTCTTACTGCCCTAGAGCAATTTTGTTTTGAAGAGCACAGAACACCCTGTTCTGAAAGTGGCTGGCACATGAACTCGATGTGCTGACAGCAATTTGTACTCCGATTAAAATAGGGGGAAAAGGAAAGAGGGCACTGCAGTAAGGAAAAAAACTGGAATGCAAGAACCCGAAAACTGTATAGTTGGTATTTTAGGAAGCAAAACTGAGAAAGAGGCTCCATAACCCCCCCAAAAAAAGTGCTGTAAACGCTCCAGCCTAAAGACGTTAGCTCTGGTAAGTGTCTGTTTTTCCCTTTTCTAATTATAGTAGTTGGTGTCTGATAGCTTTGCACTCATTCCCAGAACAATTACTGGGTCATGGGGATCTGAATGGGAATGTTGTAATGGCATTACGACTAGACAAGACTGGTCATTTAGCCAGAGAAAACCAGGTTGTGACAGGTTAGTCCCACTCAGCAAGGGTTTTCTCTGCTGCCTAATTCATGCCAAGGGAGTTTCTCTCTGCCTGCATCTCCTGCCTAACAGAGCAAAGCATCCAAGAGACAGTAGGATCTTAATGACCCCCTGAAAAGGCAAATCCAGAGATGGATTTCTAAAATCGGGAGAGGCATATTAATCACTGATTAGAAGAGAAACTTCCCCTCAGTCATGGTGGTCAAATTTCCCCCAAACTGCCTCCTGTCCTCTGTACCATTTTGTACTATGATGAACAAATACCACTGGAAGATTGCTCATGGCACTGAGGGGACAGATGCTGAGAGCAGGTGTAGAACCTGGCTACTTGAACAGAATAACATTTATGCAAATGGTTATATGCCTTAGTCTAAACAGGAAGCATGCACACAGCAATAAATTCTATACCAATACAAATCCTCACCACTCTCCTCTTTACACCAGACTGGATTCCAGTACCATTCTGTCACTTAACAACTGTGGCTTTGGGCAAGGTCATTTCAATTATCTGAAGCTCAGTTTCTTCATCTATAGAACAGGGGAAATAATGTCAGCTAACACCTAATTGTTGAGAGTATTAAATTAGGTATTGAATTAAAGCTATTAGCCCAATACCTGGCATGCATTCATTTAATGTCAGGGTGGCTACTATGTGAAAATACTGTGTTATGTGTGGATAGACAGAGATGAACTCAATGAATGTTAGCTATGATTTTTTTCCTGCAATTAGTGGTAAATTATACCAGATTAAACATGTTTTAGAACTTGGTGTAAGAAACCACTTAATCGCTCCACAGAGAGAGCTGTCAAAGTATGAATAAAATTCAAAGTAGGCAATGGCAGTATCTTATTTTGTACCTCACAGTGTGTACAACTGTGTGTACAACACACAGTTCAGGACCAGAAAGTAAATATTTATTTAATGATTAATCTGAAAACAGGGCATTATGGAAAATGGTAGTAATTTTCACTCATTTATAGGAATTTTCCTTTTTGAATATGTTAGTACTCCTATTTTTAATAAATGCCAAGAGCTATTTAAATTCTTTACTGATATGGAGTTTTGTTTTTTAATACTATTCCAAAATAAATGGTCCACTGGCTTAATTTCTTAATAACAAAAAGATTACTTTCTACTAAGATTTTACTCTACCCGAAGACTTGAAGATACCTTTTTAGAAGGAGCTATATAAATCCAAAATATATGAAAGAATAAACACTATCCATTTTAGACCCAAGTACAATACTACATTATTTTGTGAAAATATATAATAAAATGGTTTCAAGAATCTGCTCTCTCTTACTGGACAAAATTTGCCAGGACATTCATAAATACTTCAAAAGCATGTGAAAAACAAAACCCAAAAAACCCTCATAGCTCTATCAGATTTCAACATGGTCATACATGAAGTCTTTCCTCTATTTTCAATTGTGGACCATTTTGGTTTTTGGTGTTTTATTTATAAAGAACACATAACTAGATTTTGTTGTCATCACTGTGTTAACCGTATAAGAATTTCTGCCTTTAATAGGTGACTTTATCTCATTCATATTTTTTGTAATCACTGACATGACTGATTTTATTCCTACAATCTTATTTTTGATTTCCTACATAATGTTTTCTTGTTATTCTTGCTTTATTACTTTTACTAAATTGATCAACCTTTCCTCATTCCTTTACTTCCCCACTCCATGCAGGGTCGCTTGGAAGTTCTACATCCTATTCTTACTAGTACCTAACGTTAAATTTTAAACAAATCATTCAACAGTATGTGTGTATGTGTGTATATATATACACACATACACACATATATGTGTGTATATATATATATATATATACATGCACACATACATACACACATATACATATTTATCAGTGTGGACTAATCAGCATAATATCTCCTTGAATAAGAAAACCTTCTTAGACCATTTGCTTCCCCTCTTCATTTCCCATTTGCACCTCATTTTGTTAATTACCGTAGCTCCATACTGTTAAACAATTATTATTTTTAACATTATAGTTCTACCATTTCAGAGATCCAAATTCAGCTGTCATGTTATGGAAATTACTTTTATGCTCACTAATGTTTCTTATGCCTTGGGTCTTCACTTCTTGGCTTTATTTTTTGTGATGTTTTAGAATATCCTATAGTATTTTTTTCCAAAAAGGACACAAGTCTACATACTCCAAAGTTAATTTTGTTCTCATACTTAAGTGATAATTTGGTTGAGGATAGAAATTTAAGTTTAAGATATTCAGTTACAGACAATGCTCAAAGCACTGTCTTTTAGTATTTAGTGTCACAAATAAGAAGTCTGATGTCATTCTGATTCTCATTCCTTTGCACATAGCTTATTTCTCCCTGGAAGAGTTCAAAATTTTCTTTTAAGTTATGGAATTAAGAAATTTCACCAGATATATATATACAATGGAATATTACTCAGCCATAAAAAAAAAGAATGAAATCTTACCACTTGCAAAAACACAGATGGACCTAGAGAGTATTTATGCTAAGTGAAATAAGTCAGACAAAGACAAATACCCTATGATTTCACTTATATGTAAATCTAAAAAAACGAACAAATAAAACAGAAACAGAGTTAGATACAGAAACAAACAGGGGGATGAGAGAGGAGTAGGGGGATGAGTGAAATAGGTGAGGGAGATAAAGAGGTACAAATCTTGTTAGAAAATAAATGTCAGGGGATGTAATGTACAGCATAGGGAATATTGTCAGTAATACTGTAATAACTTTGTAAGGTGACAGATGGTAACTAGACTTATCATGGTGATCATTTTGTTAATGTATAAAAATACTGAATCATTATGTTGTATACCTGAAACTAATGATATTTTAAGTCTATTATACTTCAATAGGAAGGAAGGGAGGGAGGAAGGAAAGGGAAATTTCACCAGGATGTATCTAGGTGAAAAAGCACTCCTTACTCCTGTGTGCCACCATCAACTGGCCCTTTCAATCTTAAGATTCTTCGATCTTGGGGCTTCCCTGGTGGTGTAGTGGTTAGGAATCTTCCTGCCAACCTGCAGGACACTGGTCTGGGAAGATCCCACGTGCCACGGAGCAACTAAGCCCGTGCACCACAGCTACTGAACCTGTGCTCTACAGGCCGCCAGCCACAACTACTGAGCCTGCATGCCACAACTACTGAAGCCTGTGTGCCTAGAGCCGTGCTCTGCCACAAGAGAAGCCACCCCAATCAGAAGCCCACAAACCACAACGAAGAGTAGCTCCCGCCTGCTGCAACTAGAGAAAGCCCAGGCACAGCAACGAAGACCCAATGCAGCCAAAAAAAATGAAAACAAAAAAAACTGTGTGTGAGGTAAATTCTTAAGAAAAAATTCTTCTTTCTCTAGGAAACCTTCTTCCATTACACGTTTGGTTAGATACATATCATCTATCCTTGATTTATTATCCCAGTCTTCTAATTTTTCTTTCACTTTTCATCTCTTTGGTGTTTGTTTTTTTTTCCCCTCTGTGTTCTGAGATATTCTTCACTATCTTTTGTATCACTAATTCAAGATTCTGGGACTGTCCATTTTGCTTTTCAACCCTTCCTCAGAGTTCCAATTTTGATAATCATATTCTTAATTTCCAGATACTTTCTTTTTTTCTTTTCTTGCGGTACGCAGGCCTCTCATTGTTGTGGCCTCTCCCGTTGCGGAGCACAGGCTCCGGACGTGCAGGCTCAGCAGCCATGGCTCACGGGCCTAGCCGCTCCGCAGCACGTGGGATCTTCCCAGACCGGGACACGAACCCATGTCCCCTGCATCAGCAGGCGGACTCTCAACCACTGTGCCACCAGGGAAGCCCCCCAGATACTTTCTTATCTTTTCCTTTTTCAGAGAAGCTGATTTTTCTGACTCATGAATTTAATATCCTGTTAAATATCTCTGAAGATACTAATTAGTATTTTGAAAGTTCTCTTCTATTTCTTCTTAGTCCGCCTCAGTGCTTCCATTTCATGGTATTTGCTGATGATTCTGTATTGTTTGGTCATGCTTTAAAAGGAAGGATTCAGAAAGATCAAGTGATTTTAGTTACCTGACACAGTTTTTCTAAGCCATTGGATATACTTCCATGGGAGGCCTTTTCGCAAGAGGAGTGGGCTGATCATGCAGATCTCTGGGTGAAGATCCCAAAGATATTTATTGAGCATTTACTACATGCTGAGCATCATGTGCACAGGAAGGCTGGGGACACCTTTTTCCACTGGTGATGTAGGAAAAAGTTTTACTTCAGGAGCAAAACACTTCTGCTTATTTACTGTTGTGCAGAGCTGCTTTCACTTTTTTCCCCTTCAAATCTGTTTTAAAAGCTCAAAGATATTTATGTTCTCATTCTGTAGTCCAAGTCCTAACACATGGAGCCTTCTGAGGCAGATCCCTACTTTACTTTAGAAATTGGGCCTTACTGGCTTTAGCTTGGGAGCAAAAGTCACAGCCAGGCCCTAGAGTAGTAATTCTCAAGTAGTAATTCTCAATCCTTGGCTGCAAACTAGAATCACCAGGGGTGTTTTTTGTTTTTTAAATACTTGTGCCTGGAGTTCCATCCTTTGAGATTTGCTATTCTTATTTAACTGGTCTGGGCTGAGACCTGGGCATCAGAATTTTAAAAGCTCCCCAGGTAATTCTAAATTCAGCCAAAGTTGAGAACCACTACACTACAGGCTTACTAGCCCAGCTGTTCCATATTGTTTTATAACAACCCTGATGATTACCCCATAGCCTGCCTTGGCTCCCTTGCACCAGCTGACTAAGCTTGGAGTTCTTCCCAAGCTTGTTGAGACGAACAGTATGTACCTCTGCAGAGGTCTTCTCTACACCTGTTGTGCGTTGGGTTTCCTGAGTCTAGTTTCCATCAGTCCAATTTTATCTACTTTACGTATTCCAGAAATTCTCCATAATTTCTGATCCACTTCTTGTAGTCTTCCTATTTTCCACCACTAATACGGATTTCTTCCTCTTTTTTTGAAATCATTCTCCACCCCTCCCCTCCCCATCTCTCATTTCAGTGGGATTTGCAGAGGGAAAGGAGGTGAGAGGGAAGGGTACTCCCCAACAACTTGAATCCCTGCAGATCACTCTGTTGAAATTTTCACATTTGAAAATACTCCCGATTGTCTGCATTCTTTGCATTGATGTGGCTGAAAGCACTGTGAGGCAAAAGAGTCACACACAGCTAGCATTTTGATGTGCCTACTCCAAGCACTGGAAGTTAACTCAGAAGATGTGAGAGATGGGAGTTGGGGGAAGAGGAGCTGGTAGCTATTCAGAGCCTTATGTCAGATTGGCTTTTCTAAGAAAGCAAAGCTTAAAAGTAACAATGTAGCCACTACAGGCAATGAAGCTAAAGTATGATGACTAAAGTATCAGTCATCATGATAATGTCAATTAGAGTACCTTAGAACACAGTGACTTTTTTTAATGGAAAAAGGACAACACTGAATAAAAATTACAAGATGGTCATCTTAATTGACATAAAGCACACTGGAACAGAATCTAAAAATTGATTTGCAAGCATTAGGATCCTGATGGAGTAAAAATCACAATTTCTTTGAGAAAGAATAAATTCTGTCAAACTAATGTAAATTCTCTCTTCCCCAAAGAAATTATTAAAAGGAAGCAAAAGATCACAATTCAATAAAAGCCTTTTGATTCAGTCCATAACTTTGTTCTTCAGAAAACAAATCAGCAAAAATCCTGGAGAAATATGATTTAGGTAACATTACTAAGAAGATATATAATTATTTTTAAGACTGTTACTGAAGACAAACTGATCATGGGTTCTAGGTCAACCCTGGTAGAGACAAAATAATTTGCTGATGGACTGGCTGTAGAATATAAGAGAAAGAGAAGTTTATTTCCTTACATCTATTTAAAGGACGCAAAATAAATGATATAAACATTTATTTAGAGAAATAAATTTATTTAGAGAAATAAATGTATTTATTTATAGAAAAAAGAAACTATGTGTCTACCATGTATTAGGCACCTTTCTTCCCTTAACTGTCACAACAATCTGTGGGGGTAAAAGATTATTATTCCCATTTTACAGATGAGAAAACTGTATGCTCAAGGTGTTTAAGTAACTTGTCTAAAGTCATAAAAATATCAAGTAGTGATTCCAAGATTCGAAATTCACATCTATCACTTCCAAAGCCTGTGTGCCCCGTCCCCCGGCTATTCACTGTACCTTTACACAGAAATGACAGAAACTTGGTCACTCTTGTGTATCTATAATGACATATCATAATGGATGATCACTGTCTATAGTTTTTCTTTCACTGTGGAACTGGCTTTAGTTCTAGGATTTCTACTTGGTTTTGAACCTAATAGTATATGGGTGATGGTACAAAAAAAAGGCAAACCAGTAAAGTGAAGACTGAGTAGACTTCAAAAGGAACAAGGTGATCTTGGCTTCTGACAGAGACCACTTTTGAGTCAACCTTCTGTCCTCCTCCCACACAGAGCTAACTGGTTTCAAAGAGGGAAAGCAGGACACCTTAACCTTGATAAGTGACAATACAATAAATTTTTATAAAATTGATTTGTTCCAGAAAACCAAAAAGGGCTTTTGGGAGAAAAAGAAAGAATAAACCATTTACTCTAAAATTTCCCAGGAAAGTACAATCTAACAAGATGAGAGACAAAAAAATTAGTCATTGCCCTTTCTTAATACATTTAGAAACAGAAAAAAAAAATTATATAAAGGATTATTCACATACATTAAAAATTCTATTCATAGTATATTATCCTTCACGCAAAAAGGGGACATAAAAATACATGTATCTGCTCACTTCTGCAAAAAAATACAATAATAAACGGAACTAATGAGATTGGTTACCTATAGGAGGTAGGAAGGAACAGAGTGGAAATAATGAGGAAATGGGAACAGGTTAGTAGGGATGAGGGGGAGAATAACACTTCTGAGTATATCTTTTTGTATCATCTAGAATCATGGTAATGTTTCATACACCAAAAAAACAAATAATTAAAACCTACCAGAGTGTGGGAGGAACCCCAATGGAAGGTAAACATAACAAATGAACTTAACTGTATTACAAATGAATAACATAACCATACTGAAGGGAATGAGGATGAAAGAACTAACCTAAGTTGGAAAACAGTGTTTTCAATGTATGCTATAGGCTAATGACACAAGGAAGTGCACTCAGATATTTCCTACTTAGGAAAAAATATTTTTTAAAATATTTATTTATTTATTTAGGCTGCGCTGGGTCTTAGTTGCGGCATGGAGGGTCTTAGTTGCGGCATGCAGGGTCTTAGTTGCGGCATGCAGGATCTTTGTTGCAGCATGCAGACTCTTAGTTGCAGCATGCGTGCAGGATCTAGTTCCCCGACCAGGGGTCGAACCCAGGCCCCCTGCACTGGGAGCATGGAGTCTTACCCACTGGACCACCAGGGAAGTCCCAGGAAATTTGTTTTTCACAGGGGTATGGGTTAGCAATTCTGAAACTACTTTCTGTATATACCATGATTGAGCAAATAAATAAATATACTGTGAATAATGAGAGCCAGGTTTCTCACTGTTGGAGAAAGCAATTTCAAAGAGGCAAAGAGAGGAGGCTAAAACAAAACTGTGGTGGGCTGAAATTGAAAGTGTCAGTATGTACTCATAGTTTTTAATATATATATACAGACTAATACAGAAGTACACATAGAATGTGTATATATGCATGTCGAGATATATGTATTTTCTAGCTCTGTTAAGAGGTTCTAGAAGCAATAACATTCCATAGCATGAGTATACCTAGCACCCAGATCTTCATTTCTAAATACCATTCTCCAGTAAAAGGAATCAGCTCCTTGGAGGAATGGCTGATTCCAGACCGGGGGCAGGAAAATTACCAAATAAGGCCTAAGCATCTAGTGGTGTCATAAGTAAGAAAGTGCTCAAGAAACAATGTTGAAAGGACCAAAGAGCCAAGTTGAAGGGGTTTCCAATGGCCAAATCTAGGACAATCTGAGCAACAAAATAAATAAGAATAGTAATGAATAATAACCTACAGAATAAAATCACATCCATGGGTCAATACTGATATAAATAAACAACTGAATAAACAGGGGAGAAGAGGCAGCTCTTCCTTACAGCAGAATTCTAATTAAATGTAGAACAAACAGTGGACATAGAAAAATCACCATTAGGCAAATACCACAGTAATAACTGTTGCATACAAAAATCATTCGTGGATGCTAAAATTAGTGTGAAGGTGTGATGTAAAAGAGGTTATCTGCATAGTTTCCAAGTATTTCCTTCCTAATGAGATACTTAGTAATTAGACAGAGAAAAATAGTAACTTTACAGTGGAGAAACATGGCAGACCCCACCTTAACCAAGTGGCCCAAGTTAACATCAACAGTAATGAGACATCAATGTCATGTACTTCCTGATAATGATGAACTGAGATGGGCACATCACTTATGTATTTTTCCAAGTATGCATAGCCTCAATCTAATCGGGGAAAACATCAAACCAACCCAAACTGAGGGATATTCTACAATAATTGGCCTTCAATTATTTAACTTCAGAAGTGTTAAAAGTCATGAAAAACACAAAGACTGATCAGCTGTCACAGACTGGAGGAGACAAGGAGACATGACAACTAAATTACAATGTTGGATCCTGAATTTGATGGTGGACTTGAAAAAGGACATCAGCGTGGCAACAGGTGAAATTCAAGTAAGATTTGTAGAATAGTTAATAGCACTGAATCAATGTTAATTTCCTGATTTTGATAAAAGTACTGTGGTTAAGTAAGATGTCAGCATTAGGGGAAGCTGGGGGAAGCATATAAGGAAATTCTCTGTACTAGTTCTGCACCTTTTCCAGAAGTCAAAAATTATTTCAAAATGAAAAGTTAAAAAAATGACTCCAATTGAAAATATTACCAAAAGCAAGATTTGATTTAATTCAGCCTGCTCCAAAGTTAACTCTACAGTGGTAGTTTTGTGGTATTGCCTATAACTGGGAAGTTTTTCCTTTTAATTTAGTTGACAAAAACCTCCAATTTTAAAATATATAACTTGTTAAATCTGGGGAGTCACTGTATCACTGGGGGAAAAAACCCTCTATTTCTGTATATGTTTGAAATTTTTCATAATAAAAATTTTAAATACATGTTATAGACAAGATTTTTAAGTTCTTGTTAATATATTGAGGAGAATTTTCTATCATTCCTATAACTTTCATAAACATTTAGAATTCTATCAGGAATTTTTCAGGCTAGTAGGACCTTAGAAATTAAGGCGTCTACCCCTGCGTCACTGGACAGGAAAGAAGCTGATGCCAGAGAGGCAACGTCTAGTTAGAGTGGGCCAAAGCCTGAACCCTATCTTCCGGCTCCTGGTCCAGGTATTTCTCCAACACTATACACCTGAGCTCTTCTTCATTTATTCTAAAACTTATCAAGAGTGATAACTATCTAAACACTTTAACTACAATAGAACAGTAATACTATTTATAACTGTTTCCAATTAAAAAAAAAAAACTAAATTTGAACTAATTTGCCAGACTCGTGGAAATGAAACATGCATTCAAAGTAGAATGTAAAATAATGTTGTGGTTCAACACGCAACATTAAAGATGAGAAAATCAACTATTCTAGTTTACATTTTAAAAATGAACTCTTTAGGCCTTTTATATTGATAATCAATAGTTCACGCTGCCATCCTTATTTAGTAATTTGATTTTTTTAAAAATTCTTTTTATTTTATTTATTTTTATTTTTGGCTGTGTTGGGTCTTTGTTGCTGCATGCAGGCTTTCTCTAGTTGTGGTGAGCGGTGGCTACTCTTCATTGCGGTACACAGGCTTCTCACTGTAGTGGCTTCTCTTATTGCGGAGCACCAGCTCTAGGTGCGTGGGCTTCAGTAGTTGTGGCTCGCCGGTTCTAGAGTGCAGGCTCAGTAGTTGTGGCACACTGGCTTAGTTGCTCTGCAGCATGTGGGAACTTCCTGAACCAGGGTTGGAACCTGTGTCCTCTGCACTGGCAGGCAGATTCTTAACCACTGCGCCACCAGGGAAGCCCAGTGATTTTATTTTTTAGGGGAAGTATTTCTTTCTTTCTTTTTAAAATTTAAAAAGTTTTTTTGGCTGCGCCACACGGCTTACAAAATCTTAGTTCCCCAACCAGGGACTGAACCTGGGCCATAGCAGTAAAAGTGCCAAGTCCTAACTGTTGGACCACCAGGGAATTCCCTTGCCTTTTTTTTTTTTTTATAACTTAAAAAAAATTTTTTTTAAATTTACTTCTATTTATTCATCTTTGGCTGCATCGGATCCCCGCTGCTGCACACGGGTTCCCTCCAGCTGTGGCAAGTGGGGGCCACTCCTCGCCGTGGCACACGGGCCCAGTTGCTCTCCCGGACCAGGGATTGAACCCGCGTCCCCTGCATTGGCAGGCGGACCCCAACCACTGCGCCACCAGGGAAACCCTCCCTTGATTTTTTTAAATGTGAGTATTTCTTTATGTTTTCTCACTACTGTCTTTTTTGAAGTACTTCAACTCAGTAAATGCCATCTTGCAAACATTTATCCATGCAGAAAGCATTTACTGAACAACAAATGTGTGTAAGGCTCTGTAGGTGATGCTGGAAACAAAAAGATGAAGAAAGATTCTGGTCCTCTGGCACTCACTGTATACTAGGGAAACGGGCAGATGCTGATTAGAATATAAAGTAACAAGTAGTGTACACACAATGTGTGTACACCTCCCTCTGGGAGAGTGGACGGGTGCTCAGTTAACCCAGTCCTCAGCCCTGTCCTTACATCCAACTTATTAGCAAATGAAGAAAATGGAATAGCTTCAGGTCACTCAAGAAATGACAAAGCAGAGCTTGAACCCAGGTCTCCTGACACAGAACAGAATAAACTATTCTCCTGTTTTGATCTAACTAAAATGATGAACTGTTTTTTATCTTAAGACAGCCAGTGAAATGGGTTTGATAGCCCTGACGGGCATTAAAATCTACTACTCTATTTAGTAACTCTGTAACCTTGGGTAATTTACATAACTTCTCTGAACTCACTTTTCTCACCTAGGGATAATTAATCATAGCTCAAAAGGTTATTGTGAGAAATAAATAAATAATATATAAGGCAACTAATATAGCTGTTGGCACACCAAGGAGTCCACAGACTAAGAATTCATTGATGGATGGGCTTACCTTTTACTCATTGAGTTTGAAGAGGCTGGTACAGTTCTTGGCACACACAGGTTGAATGAATATTTACTAAATGAAGTCACTTTTAAATGAATGTTGAATTTAAAACTATTAAGAGATATATATTCAATATATTTATTTTCATAAACAGATTTTTTAAAACGAAATCTCCATTTCATCCACATAATTGGAACCCAACTTTTAAGGACCAGTTCCCTCTCGCAGCAGTACTTACTTTCTACTGTCGCTCCTTCGTTTGGGTTTGAATACCCTTCTCCTTTCCGTTTGATTCTTCGGATAATACCTCCATCTTCAAATAAATCCTCTCCTTTGAAATCAAGAAGCTCAATCTAGAAAGGAAAAAGGGATCTGACTGAGAACGGACCAAAAAAGCCAATTTAACATACTTAAAGGCAAGGGCAACCACTCTCCTTTCATTTTACAAAATAAAACTCTGTTTTATATTTACCTGTGCTTCTTAGTTATTGGAAAGGTAGGGAAAAAAGAACACTGCACTTTTCAATACCTGGAAAGAAACTTCATGTAATGATAATGTCTAGGACTACATCCTGTGGGGCTGCAGTGCAAAGACAGACAGGAAATACTAGGAAAACTGCCTTGTGGGCAAAAAGCCAGAGTGACACAGTACTGGCCCAGACTATTTTGTCTGACTCTACAGGCCACCACTTTTTCACCCCAGATTCATGGAATGCCCTTCTTAAAATTAAGACGTAATCTTATGAATCAGGCCTACAACCAACTAAAGGTGTATTTTACCTAGTTACAATGTTTTAGGCATTTCCCCTCTTTAATTTTTTAATTAGATATGGCCAAATATGTATAATTCAACACAATGAATACCATTTTATCACCATCTACTGCTTCTAATGAGGAAGTGACATCTGTGACATTTTTAAACCTCTGTAATATGAAAATAGCTTTACAACTTGCTTTATAGCTTTAGGTATATTTCAACATGTATCTCCCACATTTCCATCCTGTCTTCTGATCAGGTTTGAGTATGTCATAACTCACACAACTGACCAGAACCTTTATTTCTAAGCCTGTTGTCTTTTGTTTATTTGGATATGACCGTTTTCTGCCAGAGACACGTTTCTAAGAAAGCACTGGCACACATCCCTGGGGTTTGTGGGAAACAATTCAAGAAGCCAAAGCTCCAAAATAAACAAGTTGGATCTGATTCTCAATAGCAAGCTCAGCTCCTTGTTCCACTGCCTGTTGCTTTGGAGCCAGCACTATAGTAGAGCAGATGCTAACAAGGCAACATCACACACATACTTGCCTCAAAAAAGAGAGTTGCATTCGAGGGAATTTTGGGGAGACTGCCAGCCGAGCCATATGCATATTCTGGTTTGCACAGTAAATGACAGATCTCTCCTTTCTTCATAGTAGCCACCCCAATGTCCCATGCCTTGATAACTTGGCCTAGAAGAAAGGAAAAAGTGGTTGAAAGCTATAGGCCATATTTTAAAAGACTTAACTGTCACGAAACAAAAGTTCAAACAAATTTCCAATTCCTTACATACTATTCAGCTAGGAAGCAGGGGCTAAAAAAACCCTCAGTAAGACCTATACACTAAGAAATAAATTGTGATTTTTTTTTTTGAGGGCTATCAGAGAAGATTCTCTGCTGAGAAGGATGAAAGTAGCATCAGTTTCTAAACTACTCAAAGACTAAGTCTTTGAAAAGTGGCAGTAACATCATCTTTGAAATGTGGCTGGGCTGCAGTTGTTGCTTAATTTATAATTTCAACCATAAGAATAAGTGCGTGTTTTCTAGGCAGAAATGGAACAAAAATAGTATAGAAAATGGAATTTGTCCTGAGAAAGCTTATAATTTAGTTGGGCAGACAAAAACAACAAACAAGAAACCGGAAAAGTATAAATTGTATAAAAAGGACCATGAAACAGATTTCTTCTCAAAATTTAGAGTAAGAAAAAAAGTGGGTTTTGTTTTTCTAAAAATAACAGAATGATATGTGTCCTTTTTTGCCAAATCACAAGAAGTGCAGAACTCAGAATTTTTTTTTTTTCCTACTTCCAGGGAACAAAGCTTACTGCTCAGCTGTAGAACTATATTAACCCATATAATTGTAATTGTATCTTACAATAAGCAGTCCCAAATCCTTTGGGAAACAATAGAAAATGTACAAAATTTCAAGAGGTAATATACATTTGAGGTGCTATGTCAAAGACTTAAGTATTCAAAGTGAGATCAGGTAATAAGCAATGAACTCCAGAGAAGGTGAATTTTGAAGAGAGCTATTATCCTGAACTGAGAACTGATGTTAGGATTAGAGTAAGGATGATTAGAATAAGGGGAACCCTATACTAAGGTATGTAAGTAGATATGGACAAAGCATTTGTGACTCATGACTTCAGCTTAGTCTTAGGCATTACAACTTTTCAAAATATCAGATACACTTATTTTAGTTAAAAGTGTATATAAGGTATACATGCCAATTATTAAAACACACATGAGAGAAAGATATAAGTGAAAGGTAAAAAGTCATCCATTCCCTCCTCAAAAGAAGCCACTGTTATGTTTTTTTTGTACCCATCCACTGTGTGCTGTCGCTTTTAAAAAAATTTAAAACACAAATGACAGCATACTATACATTCAGTTCTGAACTGTTTTCTCATTACATAGATATATATTTTAATTATATAGAAATGTTATAAATATATAATGTTCAAAATTTATTCATTTATGTGTATATACATATCTTTATCCATCAGCAGATAGGATATGCGTTTTAGGGGTTAGACGTGCAGCCTGCTTTAACTTCAGACTGACTAAATTAGAATACCAGGTCGGCCCCATATTAGTTGTGTGACCTTGTGCAAGTTTCCTCATCTGCAAAATGTAGATAATAACAGTACCTGCCATACAGTTGTTACAAGAATTATTAGATAAAATATGTCAAGTGCCTGGCATATAATATGTATTTAATAAAGGACAGTTATCATCATCGTAAATACATACTGATCTACTTCATTCTCAGTGGCTTCATAATATTCCAGTCACTCTACTATTGAGATACATTGCCAACACTACTCTAATAAGGATTTTTGTCCCTTATGTTTGCCTATTTTGTGCAAGTATATTTGGAAGGTAAATTCCTAGAAGTGCAAAGGTGATGTGCACTTTCCATTTGATAGATATTGCCCAACTGCCCTTCCAAAAGGGCTACATCAATTTACATGCCCACACACGGTTCCAATGTGAAAACAGTCTAGAATCATCAGAAGAGATGTAAAGTCTGCTGTTGACAGGCTGCTCTACTGTCACTGATGCTCTTCAAAGACTGCAACGGTTTTAGCGTGGGCCATTTAGAACAATTTTTTTTTTTACTCTCAACTCCAATATTTTAAGACAAATACCTTACACCCTCTTTCAGGAAATCTTTATATTATGGGGTTAGTACTGTACATTTGTTCAAGGCATTCAGCCAATTACTGAGGAGCAAAGGTCTGTCTAGGTACTGAAAATACAAAGGTGGCTGTTCCCTTCTTCCTTCCAAGAAACATGCAATGTAGTATGGCTAGTGGAGCAGAAAGATACCTGCCCTGATTTTTTTAAGCATGGTGAACACTAACATAAGAGTACAAACAGGAGCTTTTGCCTTGGGGTGGGGTTGGAACAGTCAGCAAAAGCTTACTTCACAGATGATGCCTATGCTAGGCCTTAGAAGTTGGAAACATCAGCCTGGCTATTAAATCCACAGGAGCCTCAAGCTGAATAAATCATGCCTATGCCTTTGACTCTTCTTCTCATTCAGGAACATTAAAGCTTCTTTTAAACACTGAGCTTTAGACACTGAAGGAAACGCGCTGAGCAAAGAGCCAGACTGATATGAACACAGGTATATTTCTAAAATTGCCAATCTTGGGCCTCTTTTCTTAAAAAGCACTTCCCCCTGATTTAAAAAATAATAATACATACTCATTATAGAACACTTGGAAAGTATATAAAAGCACAGAGAATAAAAGACCTCTGAAATTTCAGCATCTGGGGTAAACTGTCAATTTCTTGGCTCGTTTTCTTCCAATTGTGTATGTATACTTTGTTTACATATTAAATTTTTATATATACATTCTTAAAATTCTGATCATAGTTTATTTGGTTTTATAGCCTACTCTGCATTTCACATTATATGAGCATTTTTCTTGTTAAAAGATAATACCTGAAAACATCACTTTTAATAACTATATGCTATTTACTATTTCATCTTTTAAATATGCCATAATTTCATTACTCCCACTAATAAATATTTAAATTGCTTTTTTTTTTTACTCTTATTAAGTTGCAATGAACAACTCTGCACCTAAATCTTCACATGATTTTTTTTTTTTTTGCATAATGAAAGCCTCCTACCTGACACATTAGGACTATGGTTGTAGGTTAATTTAAAATGTTGCTTTAAGTGAGAAATCATAAAAATGAACATATACAACCCCAAACTTTTTTTAAACTTAAAACCTATCAAAGTATATTAATTCACTAATCCTGTGACAGAAGTCCAAGGCCTTGTCTGCGTGTGACAAGTGATAAGAGTTCTACATCATCTTTACTATATAAATCACAGTTATGGCATATCATTTGCAACTTACAACATGGATTTCTTTAAAGTGAAGTAAGAAGTAGAAGACACTTGTAAAAAGCAATCAGTATGTGGAATCCTTCTGGTAAAAATGTGTTCTGAATGGCCTACTTATTTCACCTAGCGTTTACCCACCCCTAATTCAACTGCCATTTTTAAAAAGATATTTATTTATTTATTTATTTGACTGCCCTGGGTCTTAGTTGTGGCACGCAGGATCTTTTAGTTGCGGCATGTGAGCTCTTAGTTGCAGCATGTGAGATCTAGTTCCCTGACCAGGGATCAAACCCAGGCCACCTGCATCGGGAGCTTGGAGTCTTAGCCACTGGACCACCGGGTAAGTCCCTCAATAGCTATTTAAAAAAGGCTTTTAGCAATTCACTTTAATAAGTCTTTCCAAAGATGTTCAACTTAGTTTTCAAAGAAGTAAGTCCCATTTCTTATTACACTAATTTCAGAGTTTTATATACTATCTAATGAACTTATAGAATTACAAAAAGGACAATGGATATAAACAAGTTTAGAGTGATTCTTAATAAGAGTCTGAGGAAGAAAAAAGCAAACCCTAATGTCTGGAAACTGCCCGACACTTACAGCTAGGTCTTGGTGATTCTGAAGCTGGACTGGGGCACACAGCTAGGCCATGTTATTCTCCTGTTGGACATAACAATCTCACAAAACATCAACATCAGACAAGGTCACTCTGAGACCATGAAACAGTGAAACAAAACAAGAACACTTCAAAATTTTGTCTGAGCATGGACAAACAACAAGGTCCCTGTGCAACCTACAAAATACCAAACATCCCCCTCTCCTGGTGACATGAGTGACTTCTGCTTCTCTACAGGTGCAGCTTTAGTCTCACTCCAGTCAGCCCTCCTCCTAGATAAGATTTACTACGATACCCAAAGAATCACCTGCATCCCAACAATATCCAATCCAGAGCAAATCCCTTCCTCCTTAAACTCTTCCCCAAATCACCTAATATAAGTCCAAATCCTATAAAAGACCTTTTGAACACTCTGAGACACCTCCAGTTTCCCATGGTGTGCAGTCTACCTCCCTACAAGTAATAAACCCAACTTGTTCACTATAGTTGTGTTCCTAGTGGTCTGTGGGTGGAGGGCATTGACAAGGCTCACTCAACTGGCTGAAGCATAGTGCAGGGCCACAGTGAAGAATATGAAACTAGCAGTGTCACTCAGTGTATTTACAAGTAGAATGGAGAGCAGCAGTTAGTCTGGAGTTGGTTAAGCAAGCTTCTACCATATTTCCTTAGATTCAATTCCTAGAAGTAGAATTACTGGGTCAAAGCATAAACATTTTTAAGGTTCTTGGTCTTTGGGATCTTTTGATCTTTAGGGTCTTAAGTGTAGGTATAATACACCAAGAATATATAAACGCAATTTATTCTTCCACTTGTTCTGGACTTCAATTTTACTGGCTCAAACACAATTTATCAATTTCAGTAGTCCTATCCCATTAGTAACAAAATCTGAAATAACAATATATATTTACACAAACATATAATGTATCTATCTTTAAGTGTAAATGCTTTTTATATATACCTAACTATAGGGAATTGAAACGTTAAAAGTGTACAAAGCCCAGTATAAAAGCAATGCACTGTATTTTTTTCTTCTCTCTGAAGAATATTATATAATTTTTTCTGATTAAGAAAATCAAAATCAAATTTTATAGGCTCATTGTAGGTTCATCAACTGTAACAAGTGCACCATCCTGGAGGGGGTGCTGATAAGAGGGGGAGGCTATGCACATGGCGGGGCAGCGGGTACACGGGAAATCTCTGTACCTTTCGCTCAATTTTGCTGTGAACCTAAAACTGCTCTAAAAAAGTAAAGTATATTAAAATATCATACAACACGTTTTAAAATATAACATTTTAATTTAATCACTGAATACTTTCACTTATAATAAACTATAGTGACCATTTTAGAACATTTTTTATTGATTAAATTTTTTTTAAATTGTGGTAAAATACATAAAAATGACCATTTCAACTGTTAAGTGCACAGTTAAGTATATTCACACTGTTGTGCAACCAATGTCCAGAACTTTTCATCTTGCAACACTAAAAGTCTACTTATTAAACTACTCCTCTTTTCCTCCTGTCCCAAGCCCCGGCAACAATTTTATTCTACTTTGTTTTTATGAATTTGATTACTCTAGATTTCTCTAGATGTAAGTGGAATCATGCAGTACTTGTCTATTTGTGACTGCTTTATTTCACTTAGTGTAATGTCCTCGAGGTTCATCAGTTTTGTCCCATGTGTCCCTTTATAGAAATATACCATTGTATGTACATAAGACATTTTGTTTATCCATTTGTCTATAGACAAGCATTTGGGTGGCTTCCACCTTTCAGCTATAATGAATAATGCTACAAATATGGGTGTACACATATCTCATTAGGACCCTGGTATACACAGAGAAGTAGAATTGCTGGATCATAGGTTAACTCTATTTTTAATTGTTTGAGGAACTACCATACTGTTTTCCATAGTGGCTACACTATTTTACATTCCTACCAACAGTGCACGGGGGTTTCAATTTCTCCACAACTTCCTAACACTTGCAAATTTCTTTTTCTTTTTTTTTAAATAGTACCTGATGGTGTGAGGTGATATTGTTAACTTTTTTTTTTTTTTTGGCTGTACCACACAGCATGCAGGATCTTAGTTCCCTGACCAGGGATCAAACCCATGGCCCCTGCATTGGGAGTGCAGAGTCTTAACCACTGGACCACCCGGGAAGTCCCTCTCACTGTGGTTTTGATTTGTATTTCCCTAATGATTTAGTGATGTAGAGCATCGTTTCATGTGCTTGTAGTCCTTTCGTATATCTTCTTTAGGGAAATGTCTATTTAAGTCCATTGTCCATTTTATAATCAGGTTATTTGAGGTTTTCTGGTTGTTCGATTATAGGAATTCTTTATATATTCTGGATATTAACCCCTTGTCACATACATGATTTGCAAATATTTCCTCCCATTCTTTAGGCCGCCTTTTCACTGCATTATTGTATTCTTTGATGCACAGTTTTTAATTTTGATGTAGTCCAATTTATGTAGTTTTTACTTTTGCTGCCTTGCTGTTGGTGTCATATCCGAGAAATCATTGCCAAATCTAATGTCAAGAAGCTTTGCCTCCAAGTTTTCTTCTAAGAAAATACAGTTTTAAGTCTTATGTATCTTTGATCCGTTTCGAGTTAATTTTTGTATGTGATGTAAAGTAAGGGTCTAACTTCATTCTTTTGCATGTGATTATCTAGTTTTCCCAGCATCGTTTGTTGAAAAGACTGTCCTTTCCTCAATCAACAGTCTTGGCATCCTTGATAAAATTATTGACTATCTAACCTTTAAATGCATGTTTGCATTTGAAACCATTGATAATACTGACATTGTCTTTCTTTTTATGCTAGATAAAGCAAAGTTTTTCCTGTGTATTTTTTTCCTCTTATAAATTTTATTTAGTCTTATTTTTAAATGTCTTATAAAAGGGCTCTGATAATCATCCCTATTCCCTACCAAAAGTATCTGATTATGAATTCAACAAACTCATTTATATGTTAAGATTCTTTTAAAGTGTTCACATGTCTTATGTTACATTCTATTTTTGCCATTTCTCTATTTAATTACTAAGAAAACTGATCACCAGATGATCTCTCCCCACCCTCATGGCTTATCATTTCAAAAACAGGGGGTGAAAATAATCTGTGCTGGGACAACCTTAAAGATCAACTCTGCCAGGCTAAACTGCTAGATACCTGAAGGCAGGAGCCATATCTTGATTATTTTTTATTTCCCAAAGAACTTAAAACCACAATACTATACTCAATAAAGGAACACAGTCCATGCTGCAGTTATCTAATTTAAATGGAGTTAGAAATGTGTTAGCTTCTCCCAGTCTGCTCTCACCCCTGCCTAAATTAGCTTCTCCTTAATATCCACTCGGCGATGAAACTGGAAGCATTCTTACTCTATTAGAAAGTACCAGGTAAAGCCAAAGAAAGTACTTTCTGAAAGTTTGCTGTCTTTCTGGCTCACATTTTTGGGGAGGGTTAGGAAAATTAAATATTTTGGCCTAAAAGCCTTCTTTCCGAATCCTGAGTGCTCCTAACTGCAGGTTAAAAAAAAGTTAACAGATGTTAAGAATATATTTATGGTGGAGCAAGAGTATCAATAGAAATTTAAAGGGAACACATGGTTAAACCACAACCCACAAGCAGCTGGCTGCATGGCTACCCATTACTAGTAAGTGTATTTTACTACTTGTAAAACGTTGTCAAGGCCTAAAATATGTGAAAAAAAATACACTTCAAATAAAAATTAAACTTTAAAAATAGGAATTAGGCCCACAATACCAAGCATGTAATAGCAATAATTTTGCTTTTGATAAACCTCATTAACTACATCATTCCTGTAAGAAAAATGTCTGGTGTACAGCAGGCACTCAGTAAATTCTGCTGGACCAGCACCTACTTTGTTTCTATACCTAGTGTTTAGGCTAGTTTTAAACCTTAAGATCTAACATAACTTGAAAGACACTGCCTGGCTTTGAATCCTGGCTCTGCCACTTTACCGTATTAACTTTGGGCTAATTACTTAATCTCTCTCTGTACCTTAGTTTCCTCACAGGTAAACAAAAAAACCAAAGCAAACCAAAACTAAAATGATTATAGTAGGTACCTAAAACATTTTTTAAAAATTGGTAAAGTGGATTTCATCAAAATTAAAAACTTTTGTTCTTTGAAAGATCAATTAAGAAAATGAAAAGGCAAGCTAGAGACTGGGAGAACATACTTGCAAAATACACATCTGATTAAGTGCTTCTTGTTGAGTACAACTCAAAAAGATTGTTTTTTCTTTTTTAATGGGCAAAAGATTTGAACAGATACTTCACAAAAGAAAATATACAAATGTCCACTAAGCACAAGAAAAGATACCCTCAATGTGACCAGTTACCAGGGAAATGCAACTGAAAACCAAATGAGATACCATTTCACACCCCTTAAAATGGCTAAAGTTAAAAAGACTGATAGTACTAAAGGTTGACAAGCATGTGAAAAACAAACTCTCAAACACTGCTGGTGAGAATGCAAAATGGTACAGCCACTTTGAAAAAACAGTATGGTATTAACTTATAAAGTTAAACATATGTTTTACCATATGATCAACAAGTCCACTCCCAGGTATTTACCCCAAAATAAATTTACCCAACATAGCCCCACAAAGACAGGTATATGAATGTTCATTACATTATTCATAATAGCCCCAAAATGGAAACAACCCCAATGTCCGATTTTTTGAATGGATGAACAAATTGTGGTGTTTCCATACTTGTAAAATGCTACTTGGCAATTCAACATGCATGAATCTCAAAATCGTTATGCTAAGGGAAAGAAGTCAAACGCCAAAGATGACATATGATTCCATTTATATGAACTTCTGGAAAAGGCAAAACTATAGTAACAGAAGTCAGATTAGTGATTCCATGGCCCAGGGTCCTTAAGAAAACTTTTTAGGGTGAAGAAACTGTTCTATATTTTGACTGTGGTGGTGGTTACACAACTATTACCCAAATTCATCAAGCTATATACCCTTTAAAAGGGTTAAGTTTTATTATATGTAAATAGTACCTCAATAAAAAACTCAGTCTTATACACAGATGTTAATATGACTGTCACCTAAACTATACTAAATAAATTGTACAAAAAAATCTATAAAGTAATAATAGGATTGGTGTGAGGATTAAATGAGATAATGCATTAAGCCCTTTGCCTGGCACTGTAAGTACTTAAAAAGTATTAGCCATTAGTCTTTCAACATATACTTTCTCCCTTTTACTCCAATATGCTAATGACTGCTAAATTAAAAGATGTTTTTACCAATAATCATGGGTCATCATGCATCTAATAAGGTTAGATTAACGTTAAAGACAGATCACTGATATTTACTTCATTATGGTTTAATCTCCATAGTAAGAGAGAAGTATAGGTATGTGAAAAATCCAAAATGACTGGTTTGTTTCTCTTCTCAAATCTGGGGGAAGAATATAAGAGAGAGGATTTTTATCTTCATAATTCCCAACCACGTTAGTCATATACGAAGAGCACGAAAAACCACTTCAGTGAAGTAGCCTTTTATCAGAAATCACCAGACCTTTATAGGGGTAGATGGGGATGGGGTGAAGCTTTAGTGTCCTTGGATTTACTTATAAGAACAGAGGTAGATACAATTCTTTCAGCCCCCAAACCCATCCCTTCACAATTTTAGTGATAACATATTTGCTGCAGGCAGGGAAAGGGAAAGAACAGAAACCCTGTTGTGGAAGTATACTTGAAAATCCTAAGTCATTCTTTTTTTTTTTTTTTTTTTTTTTTTTTTTGCTGTATGCGGGCCTCTCACTGCTGTGGCCTCTCCCGTTGCGGAGCACAGACTCCGGACGCGCAGGCTCAGCGGCCATGGCTCACGGGCCCAGCCGCTCCGCGGCATGTGGGATCTTCCCAGACCGGGGCACGAACCCGTGTCCCCTGCATCGGCAGGCGGACTCTCAACCACTGCGCCACCAGGGAAGCCCCTAAGTCATTCTTATTTCAACTTCTTTTAAGATGGGTTATGGACCCAGTTCTAGGAATTCAGAACATGTCCAGTGAGGGAAACCATCATCATTCTAATATCTGTAACATATTCTGTAGTGGTGATAACCAATTGTCTTAGATTGATCCAGTTGTTGTTTTTCCAGACTTCCTGGGGCTAAAAATGATGGTTAAGCATTCAAAAGGTCTGTATGCAGGCATAGTAAATAGGAGTGAGGACCCAAACTGCTGTTAACACAGCTCTTGCCACTCTATTGTAAAGCCAGCCAATAATCCCAGTACTGTAACAACAGTAACAAAAGATTTGAGTGCTTACTATGTATTAGGCTGAGTGCTAAGCAACAGTGTATGCTATCTTATTTAATCCTCAACATATAATTGTATATACTATTATTATCATCACTTTATATATGAGGGAAGTGAAGCACAGAGTTTTAAAGATGGTACAAAAAGAACAACAGACACACATACAAACAATGTGTAGGTATACCTCAAATTTATACTTATGGTATGTGTATTTTTAATGCAATTTTTATAGCTAAGTTATGATTCTATTTTATTTTATTTTATTATTATTATTTTTTTGCGGTACACAGGCCTCTCACTGCTGTGGCCTCTCCCGTTGCGGAGCACAGGCTCCGGACGCGCAGGCCCAGCGGCCATGGCTCACGGGCCCAGCGGCTCCGCGGCATGTGGGATCCTCCCGGACCAGGGCACGAACCCATGTCCCCTGCGTCGGCAGGGGGACTCTCAACCACTGTGCCACCAGGGAAGCCCTATGATTCTATTTTAAATACTGAAGTCACAATAGAACCCCAAAATCAGTGTGACTTTCCATTGAAATATTTCTATTTATTCCCTTGGGAGAGGTACAATATAAGGGATCAAGAGAGTTCAATGTACAATATTTGTGCTACAGTTTTTATATTATTTTTCTTCATTATGTTATGAAGTAGCTACTGCCATAACATATAGATATAAAACTATAAACAGCCTAACCAATGTTTGTTTTATAAGCAACTGAACACATTATGTTATAGAAGTTTTACCAGAGGGATACTGCTCTAGTCTCATATTTCTCATTATCATCTTAAGGGGGCCTCTAAAGGTTCCGTAATTGTGTTGGGTGTAGTCCATTACAGTTTTTGTTCCTGTACTCTTTGCAGAATATACAAGAATGGAATCTTAGACTCAGGATTAATCTCAAAGCTCTTCTACAGATGCTTCCTCTTTGTAAGAGCAGGGAAGGTTAGGTGGCTTACTCATGTTAACATACCACAGGAAAGAACAAAGACAGGAACCCTGGCTTCCCAACACCCAGCTGGATGCTCTCCCCATGAGACAACACTATCTCTAGATAGGTGTGCCATAGGTACCAAGTCAACTGGAAGTTGCCTCTTTTCTCTCTGGTCAAAATTCTAGGAAAGATGAAAGACTCATTCACCACTGCATGTTTTACTGAGAAAATCTGGGTAGAGAAGCAATTCTTAAGTCTACTTGCAAAGATAACTGCTGAGAGGAGACCTATTATCTTAAACCTACCAAATTCTTCAAGACAGAAATTCAAAGGCAGGGGGCAGTGGGAACAAAGAGGTCTGATGAGGCCATTTACTCTGAGGTCATCTAAATTAAATAATGATGCCACAGCCATGCTGGTGGCCCTGGAAATTCATATCCTTACATCAACAAAAATGAAAAAAAGTTTAAGTTAACCGTCATCCTTATCTGCTATGTTAAGAAAAAAAAATCTGTATTTGATTTTGATTGCTATCTTATTGAACACAAGATTAATCTCACATGAGCCATTAACTCACTGAGGACCCAAAGGAGAAGGGAGCAGTGGCACAGCCAGCACTAGAGCTTGGAGAGAGTACAGCTGTACAGGAAGCAGAAGTCACCATGACATACAAATGCCTGTGGGTACCAGGGAAGGCAGAGAGGCAGAAAGAGTTTAATTCCTTAGCTACTTGCTGTTTCCTGTCCCACATCCTTGCTGAGCGAGCAACTCAACTAAGGTGTAGAGTCAGAAAAAGAAAGGAATTATTCAACACTGAGCCATGGTGGTGAATGAGGGGGATCGCCCCTTTTCTCCTACACTTGATCTGGGAACAAACCAGAAGTCTGCTATATCTGTGGCAGATAAGAATAAAAAGACTGTAATTCAGCCACTAACTTCCATCCACATGGAAGCTACATGGTCCATCCACAAAGTTCAATTTGATGTATGGGCTATTATTCATCTTCCAAGATTAAAAAAAATAAGAATCCTAAATTAACTGAAGACATTTAAAAGCATTTGTAAAGAAATTAGTAAAAAATCACATTTAAGATTTAAAAACAGTGGTTCTCAACTTTTTTTCCTCAGGACCCCTTTATATCTTAAAAATTGAAGACCCTAAGTCCTTTTGTTTGTATGCTGTATCTATTGATATTTACCATATTAAAAAAATTTTTTAATAGTGATTTACCAGTTCATTTAAAATAACAATAACCTCATAGGTTAACATAAATTATTTTTATGGAAAATAACTATATTTCCCAAAAGAAAAAAATTAGTGAGAAGAGTGACGTTGTTTTATCACTTTACAAGTGTAAAATGTGTCTGACTTAATAAAAGACAACCAGATTCTCATACCTACTTTTGGATTCATCTGTTGCAATTTTTGGCTGAAGTATATGGAAAAAATCCAAACCCGCACATATAGATAATTAGAAAAGATAGGAGTTTTTTAATAGCCTTTTCAGATAATGATGAATATAATCTGATACTACATCAAAACTGGACAAGTGGTAGTTTCATAAAGGTTAGTTGCAATGTGGAATCTGAAACCGTTATCAATGAACTTTTCACATTATGTTACGTTAAAATCCATTGGTCTAGCTTACACATCAAATGGACCTTTTACTCATGCATAATTTTATAACGTCTTGCATTGGTCATTGGGAAAATATTGTTCACTGAGTCACACAATCTTCCAAATGTTAACACATTTCATTTCATGATATTTTAAAAATCACATTCATTAATACTCATTGATCTCAACAGAAGTCTTTTAAGTTTTGGGAAGCTGTCGAGCTCTGAGTAGCAGATACCAATTTTCCAAAACTGTCATTTTCACTTGAAAACTCAATGGCAACAAATATTGTCAGTTGTTGTCCTTGAAGTGACAGGCTCACTTCATTCATTTGCGAGAAAATATCTGCCAAATAGGGAAAAATCAAGTCTGAATAATCATAGCTTGCCCTTTCAAATAAAAATGGTGCTTCGGGCTTCCCTGGTGGCGCAGTGGTTGAGAGTCTGCCTGCCGATGCAGGGGACACGGGTTCATGTCCCGGTCCGGGAAGATCCCACATGCCGTGGAGCGGCTAGACCCGTGAGCCATGGCCTCTGAGCCTGCGTATCCAGAGCCTGTGCTCCGCAACGGGAGAGGCGAAAACAGTGAGAGGCCCGCGTACCACAA
>NW_006794582.1:866072-870124 GCF_000442215.2 Lipotes vexillifer
AAAAAAAAAAAAAAAAAAAAAAAAAATGCTGCTTCATGGAAAAAATGCAGCTAGTTCAGCTCTTGACTAAAACAAGTACACAAGTGCTTTCCCTTGAGATAGCCACTGTAGTTGGGGGATGCAGAAGTGCTTTATGTGTGCTTTCCCATCTGTCACAAAATATCAAAACAATGTGAAACTCAAGGATTAGAATTTAATAAAATTAATATGTTTTACACCTTATCAAGGACATTCTTAACTGAAACTGGCCTTCTTTTGTTTTCTTATTTAAACAGTGAGTGAGGGCATACTAATGGTATAGTTTGGTGCCATTGCCTAGATTTGTGCTAAGTCTCCAGCAAATATTCACCATTGCAGCTTGGTAGCATCGGTGCAAATGTCAACACAGTAAAATAAATAAATAAATAAATAAATAAATAACATCTTAGTATTATTATGAAAATAATTTTGACACTATGGACCCCCTAAAAGTATCTCAGGGACCCCACAGGGATCCACGGACCATACTTTGAGAACTACTGCTCCAAAATATCTTTATTTTTGGCAAGGATAGGATCCATGAGAACTACTGCTCCAAAATATCTTTACTGTTGGCAAGGATAGGATCCACTAGCTCCCATATAATATAAATAGCAATAAATCTAAGCAAAACACAACTCAAACAAAAAAATACCCTCTTACCTTTGCCAAGACTAAAGACAAATGGTTCGTTTCGATCATGACTGGAATCAAACTTCTTTCCATTTGACAATTTTCCTTTGTAATGGACATAAACTTTGTCTCCAATCATCGGGGTTTCCTCACTATTCCCCACTCTTTTGACAATCTAGAAAAGACAAATGTCAAGAAAAATGAGGTTAAACACTTTATTTCTAATCAGAGAATAAAAAGGTCACACAGTCCCTTCCACATCACTCAGGCACATTTGCAAACAACTGTCTGTCCTTTCTAAAGGCTTCCCTCCCAGTTCTCTCAATGATCCTCACTGTTACAAAATTATCCTGTACTACTCTAAATCTTTAATGCTATATTTAATTGTATTGTTAATCACACTATTCTCTCAAAATAATTAATCAATACATCTTATTTCATTGGTTTAATGCCCCATCTTCTGACACTGCAATCTTTCAAAACACAGAGTTAGTCCACATAAACTGAGTTAGACCAAAAAGATTAGTGGACTTTCAAAAACATTCAAAACGAAGTCTGAAGCAAAGTTTCAAAGGTGAGATTTTTATTTCTCTCCTTTGCTAAAAACATTATCTTTTGACTAGATTCCACTAGTCTGGTTTAATTTCAAAAAGCCCAATTTCCTAATATAAAGGTTATACTTCCTACTATTTGAAGAATATTCCAAGTGTAAAAAAACCAGTACCACTGCACAGTTTGATATTATACTGAATAACTTGTGTTCTAGTAAAGGAAATGCCAAAAAGCTCCAAGTTGAAAAACATTTAACTATCATAAAATCCAGTATATTTATTTTGTTCTTGGCAGAGCAAGCCACTAATGCAGTTGGTCAGTTCTGGGAAAAGAAAATCAAATCCAGGCATGTGGTGTATAATTTATTCTGTCAATCACTTATACCAAATTAATCATTTTTATTAGGTAACAGAGGATGGTAGCTAATGTCCGATAAACATCTTCTTTGGGGAAGGGTCTGAATTTTTACCTGAAGAATTCAATTATTTGCTCCTAAATTCTTTTCTGAGATTCATCCTCCTTGCCCCACCCTCATATCACCACATAAACACTGTGAACTTAGATTCTACAAATTTCTTAGCTCAAAAGCCTAGACATTCTAAAGGAAAAAAAATCATTACTGCAACTTCATCAAAAAAAGTGTCTGGGGTCTTCCCTGGTGGCGAAGTGGTTGAGGGTCCACCTGCTGATGCAGGGGACACGGGTTCGTGCCGCGGTCCGGGAAGATCCCACATGCCGCGGAGCGGCTAGGCCCGTGAGCCCTGGCCGCTGAACCTGCGCATCCAGAGCCTGTGCTCCGTGACGGGAGAGGCCACAACAGTGAGAGGCCCGCATACCGCAAAAAATAATAATAATAATAATAATAAATTAATTAAATTAAAAAAAACTGTTTGAACTAATCAATGAATTCAGTAAAGCTGCAGGATTACAAAATCAATATACAGAAATCAGTTGTGTTTCTACACACTAACAAAATATCTGAAAAAGAAATAGAGAAAACAATCCCGGAAATGTAAACCAAAACCACAATGAGATATCACCTCACACCTGTCAGAATGGCTGTCATCAAAAAGACAAGAAATAAAAAGTGTTGGTGAGGATGTGGAGAAAAGGGAACCCTCTTGCACTGTTGGTGGGAATGTAAATTGATGCAGCCACTACGGAGAACAGTATGGAGGTTCCTCAAAAGATTAAAAGTAGAACTACCATATGATTCAACAATTCCACTTGTGGGTATTTATACAAAAGAAATGAAAACACTAACTGAAAAAGATATATGCACCCTGCCATGTTCACTGCAGCATTACTTACATTAGCCAAGACATGGAAACAACCTGTGTTCATCAATAAATGAATGGATAAAGAAAATATATATATTTGTATGTTATATATATATATATATATATATATATGTACACACACACACACACACACACACAGTGGATGATTATTTAGCCATAAAAAAGAATGAAATCAGGACTTCCCTGGTGGCGCAGTGGTTAAGAATCTGCCTGCCAATGCAGGGGACACGGGTTCGAGCCCTGGTCCAGGAAGATCCCACATGCCGCAGAGCAACAAAGCCCATGCACCACAACTACTGAGCCTGCGCTCTAGAGGCCGAGAGCCACAACTACTGAGCCCATGCACCTACAGCCCATGCTCTGCAACAAGAGAAGCCACAACAATGAGAAGCCCGTGCACCACAATGAAGAGTAACCCCAGAGAAAGCAGCAGCAAAGACTCAGTGCAGCCAAATAAATAAATAAATAAACTTATTTTTAATAGGAATGAAATCTTGCCATTTGTAACAACATGGATGGAACTTGAGGGAATTATGCTAAGTGAAAATAGGTCAGACAGAGAAAGACGAATACCGCATGATCTCACTTATATATGGAATCTTAAAAAACAAAAAGAAAGAAAGAAAAGTAAAGAAAAAACAACTAAATTTATAGATACAAAGAACAGAAACAGATTGGTGGTTGCCAGAGGTCAGAGTTTGAGGGGAGGGTGGGAGAAATGGGTAAAGGGAGTCAAAAGGTACAAACCTTCAGTTACAGAGTAAGTCATGGATGTAATGTACAGCATGATACGATAGTTAATAATATTGTACTGCATATTTGAAAGCTGCTAAGAGAATAGATCTAAAAAGTTCTCATCACAAAAAAAATTTTTTAAACTATGTACGGTGACAGACGTTAAATAGACTTATTGTGGTGATCATTTCATAATACATACAAATGTCAAATCATTATGTTGTACACCCAAAACTAATAAAATGTTATATGTCAATTATACCTCAATAAAAAATCCCATTCACAATATCATCAAAAACTATAAAATAGAAATAAATTTAACCAAGGAGGTGGAAGATCTATACACTGAAAACTGTAAGATTCTGATGAAAGAAACTGAAGAAGACACATATAAATGGAAAGGTGTCCTATGATCATGGATCAGAAGAATAAAAATGTTAAAATGTCCATACTACTGAAAAACATCTATAGATTCAATCCAAGACATATCAAAATTTCCCATGGCATTTTTCACAGAAATAGGAAAAAAAAAAAAAGCTAAAATTCATACAGACCCATAAAAGATCCCAAATAGTCAAAGCAATCCTGAGAAAGAACAAAGCTGGAAGCATCACATTTCCTGATTTCAAACTATATTAAAAGCTATAGTGATAAAAACAGAACGGTACTGACATAAAAACAGGCACACAGACCAACGGAAAAGAATCGAGAACCCAGAAATAAACCGTAGCATATACAGTCAACTAATATTTGACACGGAAGCCAAGAATGCTCAATGAGGAACAGATAATCTCTTCAGTAAAAGATGTAGGG
>NW_006794582.1:870134-882174 GCF_000442215.2 Lipotes vexillifer
ATAGCCCTATGAAGAATAAAATTGGACCCCTATCTTACACCACTCACAAAAATTAACTCAAAATCAATGAAAGACTTAAATATAAGATATGAAACTATAAAACATCTAAAGGAAAACAAGGGAAAACTCTCCTTGACATTAATCTTGGCAATAATTTTTTGGATATGACACCAAAAGTACAAGCAACAAAAATAAATAAGTGGAACATCAAACTAAAAAGCTTCTGTGGGCTTCTCTGGTGGCACAGTAGATAAGAATCCATGTGCCAATGCAGGGGACACAGGTTCAAGCCCTGGTCTGGGAAGATCCCACATGCTGCGGAGCAACTAAGCCCATGCGCCACAACTACTGAACCTGTGCTCTAGAGCCCGTGAGCCACAAATACTGAAGCCCACGCGCCTAGAGCCCTCGCTCCACAACAAGAGAAGCCACTGCAATGAGAAGCCTGCACACTGCAATGAAGTAGCCCCTGCTCACTGCAACTAGAGAAAGGCTGCATGCAGCAACAAAGACACAACACAGCCAAAAATAAATAAAAATAAAATAAACTGGGCTTCCCTGGTGGCACAGTGGTTGAGAGTCCGCCTGCCAATGCAGGGGACACAGGTTCGTGCCCCGGTCCGGGAAGATCCCACATGCCGCGGAGCAGCTGGGCCCGTGAGCCATGGCCGCTGAGCCTGCGCGTCCGGAGCCTGTGCTCCGCAACGGGAGAGGCCACAACAGTGAGAGGCCCGCATACCGCAAAAAAAAATAAAATAATAAAATAAATTTATATATATATATTTAAAAAAAGCTTCTGCACAGCAAAAGAAACAATCACCAAAATGAAAAGGCAATCTATGCAATGGGAGAAAATATCTGCAAACCATGTATTTGATACTGAAAATATACAAGGAACTCATGGCTATAATCAAAAAATCAAGAAATAACAAGTGTTGATGAGGATGTGGAGAAAAGTAAACCCTGTACACCGTTGGTAGGGATATAAATTGGGACAGCCACTATGGAAAACAGTATTAAGTTTCCTCAAAAAATTAAAACTAGAACTACCATATGATCCAGCAATTCCATTTCTGGGTAAAAATCCAAAGGAAATGAAATCACTATCTCAAAGTAATAATGGATAAAGATGTGGTATACATATATTATATAATATTTTATATATATATATAATAGAATATTATTCAGATAAATAAAGACAGATAAATACTGTGTGATATCACTTATATGTGGAATCTGAAAAAGCTGAACTCACAGAAACAGAGAGTCGAATGATGGTTGCCAGGGGCTAGGGGAAAATGGGGAGATGTTGGTCAGAGTACAAACTTCCAAGTTATAAGATGAATAAATTCTTGGGATCTAATGTACAGCACGGTGACTATAATTAACAACACTGTATTATATACTTGAGAGCTGCTAAGAGAATAGATCTTAAATGTTCTTACCACAAAAAATAAATAATTATCTGAGGTGATGAAGGGGTTAACTAACCCTACTGCAGTAATCATTTCAAAACATTTAAGTGTATCATATCATATATAAAATTTCTTTTTGGAGCTTACATTTTTAAAATGAATTGAGACTAGATCGTATCCTTAAGAGAGCTCCAGATTTAGGCACTAAACTCATCTTGTTGGGGAAACCGGAAGTGATACCACAGTATCACTTGCTGATGTGAACAGCTCTGACTCCATGGTAGACATTCATCCCATATGCCCAGTTACTTGGTTATAGTCCTAGAAATGCAGATTCCCTCCAGGAGAGGGAGGGAATCATATCACGATACACATATCATGTGTATCATATCATCACATTGTATACCTTAAACTTACATAGTGTTATATTTCAAATATATCTCAATACAGCTGGGAAAAAATAATTACAGTTTAAAAAATTATATTAAGTGCTAGTAAACAAAAAAAAAAAAAAAAAGGAGAATCATTACTGCCCTTCTAGTACTCAAGGGTAAAAAACGTTTCAAAAAAGTTAATCTAGGGCTTCCCTGGTGGCGCAGTGGTTGGGAGTCTGCCTGCCGATGCAGGGGACACGGGTTCGTGCCCTGGTCTGGGAAGATCCCACGTGCCGCAGAGCGGCTGGGCCAGTGAGCCATGGCTGCTGAGCCTGCGCATCCGGAGCCTGTGCTCCGCAACTGGAGAGGCCACAGCAGTGAGAGGCCCGCGTACAGCAAAAATAATAATAATAATAAAAGAAATCACACGATATTCTAAAAGTGCTGGTGTTCATGAACTGCATGCAGTATTTAGGAGCCTGAGCCTCCCCTGGAGGGAATCTGCATTTCTAGGACATAACCAAGTAACTGGGCATATGGGATGAATGGCTACCAGAGTCAGAGCTGTTCACATCAGCAAGTGATACTCTGGTATCACTTCTGGTTTCCCCAACAAGACGAGTTTAGTGCCTAAATCTGGAGTTGTCTTAAGGATACAATCTAGTCTCAATTCATTTTAAAAATGTAACCTCCAAAAAGAAATTTTATCTTCCTGGGTTAGTTTCTCACTTCCCAGATCTGCCTTGGTCTTTTAAAAAATATATACAGGGCTTCCCTGGTGGCGCAGTGGTTGGGAGTCCGCCTGCCGATGCAGGGGACACGGGTTCGTGCCCCGGTCCGGGAGGATCCCACATGCCGCGGAGCGGCTGGGCCCGTGAGCCATGGCCGCTGGGCCTGTGCGTCCGGAGCCTGTGCTCCGCAAGGGGAGAGGCCACAACAGTGAGAGGCCCGCATACCGCAAAAAAAAAAATAAAAAAAATAAAAAAAATAAATAAAAAAAAATAAAAAATATATACAGTAACAGTTAATAAGAGAGATTATTACAATCATGGCACTGTGCTAAATGCTTTATGTAATCTCAATAATTCTATGAGGTAGGCAGTATTATTACTCTAATTTTACAAATGAGGAAACTTCATCACAGATAGGTTACTAAATTGCTCTAGGTCATAGAGTTAAAAGACCTATTTAATCTTAACCAAAAGCCATGGTGAAACATGAGGCTTTAGACAGTGATAAACCATAAGATTTAAAGGGTTTATAATCTCTGAATGTTTCTTACCAGCCTAAAAATCTTATTAGATTTACTCCCTAGAACAAAGCAGGGTCTCAGGAAAGTTGGGGGCCATGTTGTCTGTACCAGTGCTCTGAAAAGATGAAAGAGAAGAACTTAAACAGAGGTAGGGAGATGCTGCAGATAGCCCACAGAATTTCCACTGTCTTGAGAGGCATTCTGGAGTATGGGATGAGTAATTCACAGAGCTACAAGGTTGAAAAGCCCTCTGAATGAAGATATCATAATATACATCTTATGCTATAGATAGCATAAAGCCCTTATTCTACAGGTTCAAGTCTTCAAACTTTGGCTTGGCATACAGCAAGCTAATAGTAAAACATGTATATTCGGAAGAAATTCAGGCACAGAAAAAAGCTTTCACATAAGCAAGATTAGCCAAAACAAACTAAAAAAATTCTCATTTGCTACTGATAACACAAGGAGATATTAAAACTCAGCTTAGTGGTAATATTTAGAATGTTTAAGATAATCTTTTCAGCAAAAAAAAAATTAATTATACAAAACTTGAACGCATAACAACAGTGTAGGAGAAAAAAGAACTTAGTATGACTAAAACCATTTAACCTCTTTATTATACGAAATAATAACACATACATATCTTCCATACATAAATGGAAGAATCAAAAAGAACTCTGTCTCACAAAACCACTGTGAGATAAAAAAAATGTAAAAAAGATTAATTACAGAATGAAAAAAGTGTTTTTAAGGAGAAAAGCTAATTCAAAGGTGAGATATATTCTCTGATGAAACCTCAAAAACATACCTTCACTGCACACAGGAATTCTATTTGTATGTAAAAAACCAATCCTTTTGAACTCTGCAAGTTAGCTTTTCTTTTTCTTTTAAAAAAGCCTTTTGAATTGTCATTAGCTAGCTTTAATATACTTAAATATTATATTAAAATAATCACCCATTTATAAACTCTGAGAATAGAGAGACGCAGCCTTTTGGAGTCAGACATAACTTGGACCTAAACCCCACATCTGCATTTACTAAGATATATGATTTGGGGCAAGTTAATTTACCTAGCTGGCCCTCAGTTTTACCATCTATAATATGGGATTAAAAATAAACCTCCAGTTATGAAGACAAAATGGGAATTTAACTGCAGTGTTTGGTACTTAGTAAGCCTCAATAAACATTATCCATCTCCACCTCCAACCAAAAAAACAAAAAAAAGATTTTTATTAACAATCTTTCCAGATAGCAAATTTCCCTAAATGTCATTCATCCTTGTGGCCTCACCTTTAATACTCCTCTATCTTTTTTGGAGGTAATATCCTCTCCCTGTTCAGCAACAGCTGCTGCGGGGCTTTCGCCATTGTTCTTGGCAGCTTCATCAGTAGTCATTGTCTTTTATAAGTAGACAACCTGCTGAGAAGAAACATATTTTAGCTAGGAAAAGTATCACTTCTTTATGCATCTTAAATGCCCCTAGGAACTGAGCTTTAGCTGACCCAAGATTTACTAAGGGCCAATAAGGTTAAACACTGAAAAGGAAAATAAAAACATTTGCTATGAGCATGTATTGATGTCATGAGGCATGTAAATGAAACATCATCCAACTCTTCAATTTCCCATCCAGCTCTGATCCCAAATTAGAGAGCAGAACAAGTCAGGTTTGATAGTGATTCTATTCCTTAGCATGATTACACGTTGAGAAGTAGTCCTTTCAGAACTTTGAAAACGCCCTTTTCCTACAGCCATATTCTTGACAGAGAATTAAGAACTTATCAGGTGATCTGATAAAAGAAATGACAATATATCACAGTGGAAAACAGGACAGGCTTTCAAAATGACAGACCCTAGTCTGAGTCCTAGCTCCAGCAATATCTGTTTGACATTTGCAAACTTAAAGTCACTGAGCCTCAGTTTCACATCTGTAAAATGGATGGAGTTTTTGTTCATAGAGTTACTGTGAGGCATTAATGAGATAACAAATGTTAAGAGATTAGCACAAGGTCATAACTTAAAAATGTAAACACTTATCATGATTATTACTGGGTCTTTTATAGAGCCACATTTTTCATTTCCTGCTCAAAAGTTCCTTTGGAATGAGGTTCTTCCCTAGCATGGCATTCCAGGCCCTCCACAACATGATCCTTACCTATCTTTCAGGTCTAGCTTCCACTAATTTCTTTCATGCAGCTCATGCTCTAGTCCAAACCAGACCAATTCTTCTCCCATAACAAGTCCCGTGCTTTCCCATCTCCATGCTCTTGGTCACTCTTCTTTAAAATCCCCACTCTTGGGCTTCCCTGGTGGCGCAGTGGATAAGAATCCGCCTGCCAATGCAGGGGACATAGGTTCAAGCCCTGGTCCGGGAAGATCCCACATGCCGCAGAGCAACTATGCCCGTGCGCCACAACTACTGAGCCTGTGCTCTAGAGCCCGCGCGCCTAGAGCCCGTGCTCCGCAACAAGAGAAGCCACCGCAATGAGAAGCCCGTGCACCTCAACGAAGAGTAGCCCCACTCGGCGCAACTAGAGAAAGCCCGCATGCAGCAACGAAGACCCAACACAGACAAAAATAAATAAAAATTTTAAAAATTAAAGAAAAATAAAATCCCCATTTTTCCCACTCAAATGCTACCTCCATCTTACCAAACTTGACCTTCTATTTTGTAGTTGTCTGCCCTTTTCTATACTTCCTTAGCTCTCCCCTTGATTTGTTGTCTATAATACATTTGTAAGACAACACACTTGTTGTATTTAAAAGATCCTTGAGAGCAGGGCCATGCTTTGTCCATATTTAGATTCCTTAGAATGCCTCTACCTTTTAGACTGGAATGACAGAAAGGTCAAGGAATCTGGAGCTCCTTACAAGCTGTTTAATGTGCTTACTTTAACTTCTCTAAGCTATTTTCCCCTACCTGTGTAATTAGAATAAAAATATCTACTTTCACAGAGTGATCTTCTGGATTAAATGGTATAATGTGTATGTTAAAAGTATACTATTCCAATGTTAACTCTTATTATTATCATCAGTCACCTAAAGGACAGACACTTCATGAAAGGCAAATACCAACAGGCTAACCAACAAGACAAAACAAAACACACCCTGCTGGCTGCTGCCATGATGAATTCCATACTGCTCTCCTGGTTGAGCAGGGGAAGACAAGAATTAATCACTTCAGTATTAGGCTAATAATGGACATAAGGCTCCCTAAGTCACCTGTGGGACCCTCTTGCCTACACAGTTAAAAAGTGCTATTTTACACTTGTGAAAAATGTCTTACTGATACAACTGATAATTAGACAACTAAATATAGTTGATATAGTGTTTTAAATCATTTCCAATTGACCTAAATTTACTTCAGTGTCAACAAAGACACAAATCAAATTTTGCTGTGACCCCAAATCTTCAAAGAGAACACCAAAAACCAGGGGCTTAGCCCTTTGCTCTATTTTCTAGTACACTTTATGCCAAACACAAAAGATCCAAATGCTTGGCTCAGGATAAGGGAAAGGCCAGAATAAAGCGTTCTCAAACAAACAACAACAAAAATTAAGCACCTACTTGTTGTGTGATGCTGGGCAAGATAATTAGGGAAATTAGATAAACAGGGTTTGTTCCCAAATTCCAGTAACCTACCACTTATAAAACACTCTCTGATGCATAGAAATTTGCAGGAGCCACCTCAAAAACAGAGGGAAAAGATCTTTTAAACACTCTGGAGGTGGTTGGACCGTATCCCTGGAAAAATACACACACACAAAAAAAATTTCCTGGTGCTTTACAGGTACATAGACATCTATCAGTAAACCCCTGGGGAAACCCTGGAGTAAATCAATAAACAAATTTAAACCACCAAATGAAAGGTTATTAGGGAACAGGACAGCTACATGGTCTCAAAACATGAACCAACAGATCACTTATTATTAAAAAAGGAAAAAGGGCTTTCCAGTGGAGTGATCTGACAAACCTCCCCCTTCACACAAGTGATCTGCATTATGACCAAACTCTGCATCTTCTATATTAACACAAACCAGTATCAGTGTGCCTCCTGATGTGATGTAATGGGAAGCATACATGTGGTATTCCTACCAAAAACATTTAACCTGAAACTAATCAAGAAGAAAAGACAAAATTAGGTTGTGGAACATTCTACAACTGGCCTAGACTCCTCAAAATGTTAATGTTATGAAAGACAAAAAAAAGTTAAAAGAAAAGGGGCCTGTTCTGGTTTAAAAAAGACTAAAGAGACACAGCCACCAAATGCAGTGTGTGATCCTTGGCTGGATCCTGGATTAGGGGGAATAAAAATTTATAAAAGCACATTTTTGTGAGAATTAGGAAAATTTGGAAAAACAGACCATATATTACCTTATTATTACTGTATAATGTTAGCCTTCTGGAGTGTGATATAGCATTGTGGTTTTATACAGAATAATATCCTCCTTCTTAGGAGACACATGCTGAAGTATTTAAGGGTGAGGTGCCATGATGTCTGCCACTTACTTTCAAATCATTTGAGAGAGAGCATGTGTGAGCACAAATATCACCAAAAGCTAAAAACAGAAAAGCATGACTACAACACATCCAAAGGCAATGCCTTTCTTTTGAATGTTTGTCATTTGTAGATCAGCTAAACTTTTAAATGAAAATACTGTCAATCAAAAAACATTTTCTTTTGTTCTAACCCTCCCCTTTGGAAACAATGGCTTGCTAAAATTTAAATAAATAGGGAACTTGTATAAGTCGATTTGCAAGCTTTATAAATCTCATTTGATAAAGGAATTTGCTCTTCATTTTTGGTTCTGACACTTGAAGGGATACAAATAATCTTTGTAATCTCAGAACGATTCTGACTAGTATGGAGTCCATGTGAAAAGAGGTAGCACGAATTAAATTAATTAAAACACAAAGATAAAAACAACACTAAAACTTTGTTGAACTTTCAAAGGCAGATAAATCTGGAAGAATAAAGAAATAAACTGAACATTCCAAGTACTTCCCCTTAATTCCAGTTATACCATTTGGGGTATAGATTTTTGTAAGCAGACAAAACAGAGAAAGAAAAACTTCTTCCTTGATCTAATGTTACATGAAAAAAAGGCTGTAAGAACAGATAATTCCTAAAAACCTGTAAGACACACTAAGAAAATTTCACTTCTTTCAAAAGAGAGCCTTTTCTTCGTTCCCCTACCCTAGGTTTATTCTGGATTTAAAATCACTCTGTAGCTATGGATATTAATCTATGATAAAGCTCACTGCCCTGAACTGTCCAAAGGGGGAAATTGCTGCCCAGAGCCTCAGAGAGGGAACACACAGTTTGTTCTGTTATGGACATGCCAGATAAGCATGCACTCTCCAAAGTGCTGGTCAGCAAACACCTGAGACATCACAGAAAAATGAGACTAAGCTTAAAATTTCATCAACAGTGTACTGAAAACTTCAGTTAACATAACTAAATTGTCATATTCCCCCAAATGAGAAATCATTTTAAAGGTTTATCCACTAATTAACCATGTATATTACCTACTGTTGTAGTTGTTCTCTTTGTTAAAATATAGATATCTTGTTATCACAGATTATCCTACTGTCTAACAGAAGAGTTTTCAGAAAGAAGACAAAAAAGAATATAGGAACTGGCTACTTTGTTAGAAACACAGAAAATTACAAAATTACAGCAGCACTCTTTCTAAGTACCATAGATGTCTGGGCCATAAAGGCTTTCAGTCTCCTAAAACTAAAACACAAAAGAAAGAGAGAAAACACAGGGAAAGGCTTGTAACTGAATGCAGTATAAGTGCATCCTAATTTTGAAAATATTCATGTAAGGACTAACTGGAAAGCCCTCATTTACTTTCAACCCCAGGCCTCTATCAAACATTCAAGTCCAGTAACACAGGAGTGTCATGAGTAGTTATCTATTTGTAGGCAAGACACACACAAGAGAGAGATATACATGCATGCAGAGGAAACAAGATCAAATATAAAGACAGACTATATGTCTATATGAAACTGCACACTGTATTTATTCACCTACTTTCCCCCAGTTAATTTGCTTCCTCCATACCGGGGTGCGGAATGGGGAGATGATGAACAACGCTCTTACATATGCTCATACATTTACTTTTTCTCCTTTAAAAAAGAAACATGCAAGAAGATATACCAAGAGCCAATAAGCATGTGAAAAGATGTTTAACATCCTTATTCATAAGGGAAATGCAAGTCAAAATCACAATGAGATACCACTTCACACTCATGAGGATGGCTACTATCAAAAAAGGAAAAATGACAAGTGTTGGTGAAGATGTAGAGAAATCAGAACCCTCATGCACTGCTGGTAGTAATGTAAAATGGTGCAGCCTCTGTGAAAAGGTTTGGTGGTTCCTCAAAATATTAAACACAGAATCACCATATGATCCAGCTATTCCACTCCTAGGTATGTACCCCAAAGAAGCAAAAACAGAGACTCAAACTGATACAGTAGTAGTAGTCACAAAAGCCAAAAGGTGGAAAAAATCCAAGCGTCCATAAACAAAATATGGTATGTGTGCAATATGTATTATGTTATTATTAAAATGAATATTATTCCATAAAAAGGAATGAAATTCTGATACATGCTAAGCATGGATGAACTTGAAAACATTATGTTAAGTGAAATAAGCAAGACACAAAAGGACAAATATTGTATGATTCTACTTATATGAGGTACTTAGAATAGGCAAATTTATAGAGACAGGGACTTCCCTGGTGGCACAGTGGATAAGACTCCATGCTCCCAATGCAGGGGGCCCGGGTTCGATCCCTGGTCAGGGAACTAGATCTCACATGCATGCCGCCACTAAGAGTTTGATGCCACAACTAAGGAGCCCGCCTGCCGCAACTAACACCCTGCACAACCAGTCAACCAACCAAATAAATATTTTTTAAAAATTTATAGACACAGAAAGTAGAATAGAGATTACCAGGGGCTATGGGGAGCAGAGGATAGAGTGGTTGTTTAATAGATATAGAGTGTCTTTGGGGGAAGATGAAAAAGTTCTGGAGAAGAGTGGTGATAACTGCACAACAATGTGAATGTACTTAATGCCACTGCACTGTACATTTAACCATGGTTCTCTCTTTAGCTCTCCTACCTTCCCCTTAATTGAAGATACCGTCTATATTTCCAGTGCAATCCCAAAGTGCTGAATTGAGCCTCCAGAAGTGATTATTGTATCAGTTCTTCAGGGACCAAAGACTCTGGGATGTCCAATCATGAAGACTGGAGAAGAAAGAGAATCCTAAATGGAGCTACCCCTTGATTGCTACAAATTATTTCCTCCTTTATTGTCTCTCTCAGATACATATAATGCTTTGGTAAACTCACTTTCCTTCTCAGTCATTAGTGAAGAAAAGCAAAGTTAATAGACCAAATTTACCATTACTCCTGTCACTAACCCTGTTTACTTGGATGAAATACTGTTCTTAAATAAGTAGGAGGCAAAGAGTTATATTAGCATTAAAACAAAACAAAAAAAGGTCTAGAAAATATTAGACCATCCAAATGCCAAGGGCTGAAAGCCTGGGATCAACTTCCCCCACAATGGCAATGGAGTGACAGAAAAATCTGCAAAGCTCTGAGCTTGAAAACAAGAAAAGGTGTATCACTGAACTAGAATACAGATGAGATCAGCCAGAAGGAGAGAACAAAGAAGAGCAAATTGCCTTCTGAACACCGACTGTAAGAACAGCTCTTCCAAAGGGAGCCTGGTCAGCATCACAAAGAGCAGAAAAATTAAGTAGAGCCCCACCTGGGGGACAGAGCAGACGCTGTGTTCAGATCAGTTAGGCCAGGCAGGTTTCCCTCCCTCCTGAATGCACAAGGTGGCTCCCATTTTTTTCTATGAACATGTAAGAATTTTCTTTACTCCTGGGATTCGGATGTATCACCAGAATATACGTGTTATTAATCTTCTTTCCTTCATTCCTGCAGGGGCCTTAACATCCTGGTCCTTAAATGCTGAAGACAAGTCTTTGAGGATCTCAGGAAAGTTCCTACTAATATTTCTTTTCCTTCACTGTCTGTCCTCTGCTTCTAGAAGTCTTATTAGACAGACTTTGGGCATCTTGGTTCTATCCTTCAGGTCTCCTAAACATGTTTCTGGGATAAATATTAGAATTAAAGAGGGAGGGGATATGGGGATATACGTATGCATATAGCTGATTCACTTTGTTATACAGCAGAAACTAACACAACATCTAATAAAGATGTTTAAAAAACAAAACAATAAAGTACAACAAAGAACCAAGGGAAAAAAAAAAAGAATTACCTGAGAAGCTTTAAAAAGCCACTGATGCCCGGACCCACTCCCAGAGAGTCTGGACTTAACTGGTCTATGGTCAGGACATCAGTGTTTTTAAAAAGCATCTCAGATGATTCTAATATACACACAAGGTCCAGAAACCACCTCAATTCCATCTTTGCCTTTTTGCTCTATATTCTAAGAGATCTCCTTTGACGGAATTTCTAGATCACCATTTGGTTGTCAGCTATGCCCACTGTGTCATTTGTTCAAAGGATTTTTTAAAATATTTATTTCTATATACTCTCTTATTATCTGATTGCTCATTTTTTCTTAGCATGTCTTTACTTTATGGATGCAATTACCTTTCAAATATTTCTGAAGATTCTACTTACAATAAAATGGGACATCTCCTATGAATAAGTATTTGGCTAAAAAGTTTTTAAGGAAAATAAAATGCTGATTTTATGTATCCCCTAGCATCTCCCAAAGGCACTGGGCAATGGTAAAGGTTGAGAAGTTAAGAAATGGAAAGGAGAGAAAGGTAGCATACTGTGAATGTAAAGTATAAGGGGAATGTATAAGATGCAAAATGTGAGAATTTTGAGACTTTTACTAGGCTTACAAAGGGAAACAGTAAAATGCTTTGGTGGAAAGGGGAGTGGAGAGCAAAGGTTTAAGAACAAGAAAGAACCTGACAAGCTTAAATACACAGGG
>NW_006794582.1:882184-884954 GCF_000442215.2 Lipotes vexillifer
AAAGAGTCACAGGGAAACAAAAAAAGTAATGATTCAAGAGTAGGAAGAACAAAGGCACAGATTTGTTCATCAATTAAACATTTATAGATTGCTTATTTTTTTGAATTTTATTTTACTTTTTTATACAGCAGGTTCTTATTAGTTATCCGTTTTATACATATTAGTGTGCACATGTCAATCCCAATCTCCCAATTCATCCCACCACCACCGCCCCCCCGCCACTTAAGTTACAGCTAAATTAATATGGCTAAATAAAAGTATTCTAAAGCTTTTCCTCAAGAGGAATGTTTAAATAAAAATTATCAAATTCATACTATAAAAATATTATGCTGTCTTTGAAAAGGATGAGATTAATCTAAAGAGAATCACTGAGCTAAGAGTCTAAACACCAAAAACATCAAAACAACTGAACTGAGAAAGGATTTTGTAGATGCCCATCCACTAAAAAAGAATACCATTGTAATAAATGAAATGTATTGTTACAATGCATAGTGCCCAGTGATGATTTGTTTCTCCCGGCTGTAAACAAAACCAACGTCACTTGAGGATGTTACAAAGGGATAATACATGTGGTACAGACAATGTGGTATATCATAATTGCTTGCAGGAACCAACCATGTTTCCCAGTTATTTATAGATTTTGGTGTGTAGAATCATTTTAGAGCACTGGCTTACAATTATGCAAATATTACATATTACATGCCAAAATGTCTTTTTCATCACTGTTCTTCCTTAGAGTTAAGACAACTAAACTTTGGAAATATTAATACGGAACAGGCGAGATCTTAGCTATTCCAGATAAGCAAGCTTCTACTAATGACATGAAAGTTGGAACAACATCCAACATGGACTATTAAGCGAATGGCAAGCTGCAGAACAATTTGTAGTATGATCCTAGTTTTAGGAAGAAAATGGTGTATATTTACTTATATATACAAGAAAAATATATTTAACCACAGTTAAAACAATGTTACCTCTGGAGAATGAGATTTAGGAGTTTCAGAAGGGATTTTCACTTATAAAATTTTTTATCATTTAAATAGTTTAACACTAAGTATATATTACTTCCATGATTTTTTAAAAAAACTTAGGACAAAAAGATGCAAACACTTCACAGCTGCACTCATCAGGACTTATTCTTTCTGTTCAATTTAACTCAAACATTTTGGAGTGCCTCCTGTGCAGAGGAAGCAAAATCTGGTTGAGCAGAGTTCAGGCTTGTGAGACATCCAGAAGGCAGTCAGAGACAAGGCCTGAGCTCAGGAGAGAACTCTGGGGGACAGTACACGTTGGGGCGTGATCAGATTCTACATGGAATTAAGATAAAAGTACACTTCCAGTTACTGCTAAGAAAGTACAACAGTGGTTCTCAAACGTTTAACATCCCAGCCCCACTTCTGATTACTAGGTCTTGTGGCAGTACAGATGAAATAATTTCCATCTCCCTGGAACTTACATTCTGGGAAGGGTAAACACAGTAGGAGTGAGCCTCCATTCATGTTTTAATAGAAAAATTAAATTTCTACCTGTGCCACAGTGGTAGATTATTAACTTGAGTTGATTCATTAGGGTCAAACAGTTTGATTCCAAGTCTGCTGGTGATTTCTAAGAACAGGCCAGCAAGGTAACACATGGCAAAGGTCTGTAAACATGGTATAGGCAGAGAATGTGTCCTATTCTTTTTTTTTTTTTAAAGAAGATGTTGCGGGTAGGAGTTTATTAATTAATTTATTTATTTTTGCCGTGTTGGGTCTTCATTTCTGTGCGAGGGCTTTCTCTAGTTGTGGCAAGCAGGGGCCACTCTTCATCGCGGTGAGCAGGCCTCTGTCGTGGCCTCTCTTGTTGTGGAGCACAGGTTCCAGACGCGCAGGCTCAGTAGTTGTGGCTCACAGGCCCAGTTGCTCCGCGGCATGTGGGATCCTCCCAGACCAGGGCTCGAACCTGTGTCCCCTGCATTGGCAGGCAGATTCTCAACCACTGCGCCACCAGGGAAGCCCATGTCCTATTCATTTTTGAACCCCCAACACCTAGTGTAAATGGATGGCATATAAGAGGCAGTTGATAAACGCAAATGAATTGTGATTTTCAAAAGCAACTGATATAAAGACGGTAAAATAGCAGACACTACAAGGAATTAGCACTGAAATATCATTACCAGTTGACTGCATTTCTTCTCTAAATCTACTCTGAAAAATCTAATCTGGAGAATTACACCGTACCTAAGTGTTCAACTATGAAAGTAAAAATAATAATTCTGTTCTAATCAGGGGTGGTAATCAAGAAAACCCTAGCATAATTAATACATCCCTGAAGTGCACTGTAAGTGTATGTCTATGCATACATACACATAACAGGTTTATCTTATTAATTATATCAGTTTGACTTAAACATGGGCAGTCAAAAACAGAGCACCACACCTAGCTGTCAATCTCTGAGTATACACTAAATAGCAACTGGAGGAAGAGATGGCTCAGAGAGCTGGACTGCAGAAGGAAGAAACCTAGGATAAAATTTTTGTATAGTACTGCATTCCTCTTATAGTTCCATTAAAGCACTATAACATAAATTAAGCAGGTTTAAAACATGGCTTCACTCTGTTTCCCAAGGTCCATTATATGCCCAAGAGTAAAACTGCACAAGAATAAACTGCATTTTGTGTCTGTGATCAAATCCTTAAATACAGAAGGAAAAAACCCTTGGCCACCTTAAACCCCTCCACAAAAGTATGGAAGGAGGACAGGGACTGAGGAGAGAGAAGGGAAAGAGCGCT
>NW_006794582.1:884984-898293 GCF_000442215.2 Lipotes vexillifer
GAAAGAGTGCTGCTCTCAAGTTTGACGACCAGAGCCTCTGCCTGGGCACTGGGTTTTGAGAATAAGGGGATGTTCCGTTAACAGGAGAGACTCCTGTTCGGGGAGAAGTCTTGGGGGGAAACTGAATCTATAAGGCTGTAACACATCCTAGGCAGGAAGAAATAAGGAAAATTTATTTTTGATGTGACCCTGCCATCTCCCAAACCCCTCCATTCTGAGTTGGTATCTCCTCTGCATGCAGATCTAGTTATTGAACAGTGAAGTTTGTTAATACGACTTATTCCTTCTCCTCAGGGTCAGGGTTAGGGTTAGGACCTACCAAAGTGACAAATTAATCTCATAAATTAATCCTGTCAACTAGATAAAGATTTGTCTACCTCCCTAAGTAAACACCCTTTTTGGAATGACTAATATATTCCATATTTCCAGAACAAATTTCTAATTAAAGGGTATATATGAGAGAGGATTGAACCATGCCTAAATTTAAACTCAAATGCACTGGTAACTAGCTCTGGAATCTTTGGCCCTCACTCAGTTTCTCCATCTGTAAATTTCAGGGGGGTTAAGGTTTATTCCAACTCTAATATTTAGAATTACTTTTTAATGAATAAGTACATATTTTACCTTATAGGACAATGAAGTTTGATATGTGGAAGGGAAAACAATTCCCAAGGAATGGAAAAAGTTATTCTGGTGTCACAGAGTTCACTTTCTACTGCAACCCTGTGGCAAAACATTATTCTGAGGTTTATCCCCTTAGATATTTTCTACAGCTGCCACAACAATTGTCACCAACATAATGGCTTAAACAATACGCACTTATGATGTTACAGCTCTGGAGGGCAGAAGTCAGAAATGGGTCTCACTGGGCTAAAATCAAGGTGTTAGCAGGGCTGCATTCCTTCTGGAGGCTCTAGGAGAGAATTTCCTTTTTTCCAGACTAGAGGCTGTCCACGTTCCTAGGCTCATGGCCCCCTTCCTCCATTTTCAAAGCCAGCAATACTGTATCTCTCTGATCATTCTTCTATTAGTCACATCTCCCTCTGGCCACAGCCGGGAAAGTTTCCCTGCTTTCTTAAATTTCTTAAGAATCCACGTGATTATGTTGGGCTCATCTGGAATAATCCAGGATAATTTCCCCACCTCAAAGTCTTTAACCTTGATCATATCTGCAAAGTCCCTTCTACTCTGTAAGGTAACATATTAAAAAATTTCAGGGATTAGGATGTGGGCGTCTTTGAGGGGGCCATTATTCAATACTATCTACCATAGATACATCCAAACAATATCATAAGAATTTCTCCCAAGTCTAGAATTCTGTTGACTTCCTCCATTTTATATTTAGGGCTCTTTCAACATTCTTTCCCCTCTCTCCCTTTATTTATCATCCAGTTGGATTACAGTGTTCTAATATGACAATACAATTAAATCTAACATTTGATCATTATTATTCTAAAAAATTCTTCAGAATTTCAGAAAGTCCAAATTGGAACATTTATTCAGTTTCTCGATTTTGTAATAAGTTAAAATTATAGGTAAACTTGATATATACAATGCAGGTTTTCCCATCTCATCAAACTTAATCACTGACAAATTATTTTTTAAATTATTCTGAGTCCCTTATGTGCTTCTGAAATTTAAACAGCTTGCTATAAATGTTGAAGAACACACAAGTACATTTTTTAAACAGATCTGGTGACAATACAATAAACTTCATATATTTAAAGTATACAAGTTGTAAGTTTGTATGTTTTGACATATGTATATATATCCATAAAGTCATCACTACAATCAAGATAATGAATATATTTGTCACCCACAAAAGTTTCCTTGTGTCTCTTTAAAATTCATTCCTCTCTAGCTCACATCAGAGCAATCTCTGATTTGCTTTCTGAAGAGTCTGTATTTTATAGAATTTCATATAAATGGAATCATGTCTTTTTTCCCTGACTTCTTTCTCCTACTGTAATAGAGAATAACATACATTGTTGCATGTATCAATAGTTCATTCCTTTTTATTGCTGAGTAGTATTCCATTGTACAGAGACAGTGCTAAATGTTTGCCTGTTGATGCACATTTGGGTGATTTGCCTGTTAATGCACATTTGGATTGTTTTCCATTTTTGTCTATTACAAATAAAGCTGCTATGAATATGTGGGTACAAATCTTCATGTAGTCATATGCATTCATTTCTCTTAGATAAATGCCTAGGAGTGGAATGGCTAAATCACAGAGTAGGTGTACATTTTAGGTCTTTAAGAAAGTAGCAAACTGTTTTCCAAAGTGGATGTACCATTTTGTGTTCCCACCAGAAGTGTGTAAGAGTTTCAGCTGTTCCACATCCTCACTAACACTTGGTACTACAAGCCTTTTTAACTGAAGACATTCTAACATATGTGTAGTGGTATCTGTGATTTTAATCTGCATTTTCCTAATGACTAGTGGTGTTCATCACCTTTCCATGGGCTGATTTGCCATCCATGTATCTTTGGTGAGCTGTTCAAATCTTTTGCCTATTTTTGACTGAGTTTTCTTATTATTAAGTTTTGAGAGCTCCTTATATAATGTGAATACAAGCTTTTAATCAGATAATGTGATTTGCGAATATTTTCTCCCAGTCTGTGACTTGTCCTTTTATTCTCTTAAAGGTGGCTTTCAAAGAGATGTTCTTAATTGATACAGTCCAATTTATCTTTTTTCCTTTATAAATCATGCTTTTGGTGTTGTACTTTAAAAATCTTTACCAAACCCGAAGGCAAACGTATTTTCTTCTAAAAATTTTATTGATTTGGGCTTTACATTTAGGTCTATGATCAATTTTGAATTAACTTTTATATATGATACACAGTGTGGATTTAGTTTTTTGTATATGAATCTCAAATTGTTCCTCACCATTTGTTGAAAAGACTAAACTTTTTTCCATTTAATTGACTTGGCACCATACTCAAAAATTAATTGATATTTTCCATTCTATGGGTCTATTTGCTTATCTTTTTTTTTAATTTATTTTTTTGAGGTACACGGGCCTCTCACTGTTGTGGCCTCTCCCGTTGTGGAGCACAGGCTCCGGACGCGCAGGCTCAGCGGCCATGGCTCACGGGCCCAGTCACTCCGCGGCATGTGGGATCTTCCCAGACCGGGCATGAACCCGTGTCCCCTGCATCAGCAGGCAGGCTCTCAACCACTGCGCCACCAGGGAAGCCCCCAACCTTTTATTTTTAATCTATTTGTATCTTACTACGTATCAGAGGCTTCTTGTAGGCAACATGCAGTTGAGTCTTGCTTTTTTACCAAATCTATTAAGCTCTGCCGTTTAACTGGATTGTTTAGATGGTTTATAGCTAATATAAGTATTGATATAGTTTGGTGTAAACCTAACATTTTGCTATTTGTTTTCTATTTGTCATCTGTTCTTTGTTCCATTTTTCCTCTTTTTTTTTTTTAAGATTTCTAGATTTATAGTTTTTATCAAATTTGGAAATTTTTGACCATTATTTCTTCAAAAAAATTTTCTGCACCCCCTCCTCTCCTTGAGACTACAATTACGTATATATATTAGGCCACCTAAAGTTGTCTCACAGCTCACTGATGCTCTATTCAATTTTTCCTAGTCTTATTTCCTTTCTGAGTGTTATTCTGGATAGTTTGTATTGCTATGGCTTCAAGTTCACTAATCTTTTCTCTTGCACTGTCTAATTTGTTATAAATCCCATGTAGTTTATTTTTCATCTTGCACATTGTAGTTTTCATCTCTAGATGTTCAATTTACGTCTCAAATATATTTTATATCTGCATTTAACATTCTCAATCTTTCCTCTACTTTCTTGAATATATGGCATATAGCCAAAACTGTTTTAATGTTTTTGTCCACTAATTCTATCACTTGTGTCATTTCTGAGTCGGTTTCTATTTTTTAATTTTCCTCCTCATGGATTGCTTCATTACAAGTCTGATGCTTTTGACTGGAGGGCAAATGTAAATTTTACCTTGGTGAGAGCTAGATATTTTTTCCCTTTAGTTTTATTGAGATATAATTGACATATAGCACTGTATAAGTTGAAGGTATACAGCATAATGGTTTGACTTACATATATCATGAAATAATTATCACAATAAGTTTAGTGAACACCCATCATCTCATATAGATACAAAATTAAAGAAATAGAAAATTCCTTGTGATGAGAACTCTCAGGATTTACTCTCTTAACAAGTTTCCTATATAACATACAGTAGTGTTAATTCATCATGTTGCACATTACATCCCTAGTACTCATTTATCCTATAACTGGGAGTTTATACCTTTTGACTGCCTGCATCCAATTCCCCTCCTCCTGCCCCTGCCTCTGGTAACCACAAAGCTGGTCTCTTTTTCTATGAGTTTGTTTTTGAAGTACAATTGACATAAAACACTATGTTAGTTCCTGTTACACAACACAGTGATTCGGTATTTCTATGTTTCAAAATGATCATCACAATAAGTCTAATGATCACCACAATAAGTTGTTACAATAGGTCACCATACAAAGATATTACAGTTATTATTATTACAGTTACTGACTATATTCCCCACACTGTACATTTCATACCCTTGACTCATTTTTTTCTGCAACCAGAAGTTTGTACCTCTTAATTTCTCTCAACTATTTCTTTCTTCCCCCATTCCCCTCCTCTCTGGCAACTCCCCATTTGTTCTCTGTATCTATAACACGGTCTCTGTTTTGTTATGTTTGTTCATTTGTTTTGTTTTCAGATTCCACATGTAAGTGAAATCTTATAGTATTTATCTCTCTCTGATTTATTTCCCATAGAATACCCTCTACATCCATGTTGTCACAAATGGTATACAGATCACATCTTCTTTAACCTTTCATCTACTGATGGGTAACTAGGTTGCTTCCATATCTTGGCTATTGTAAATAATGCTGCAATGAACATATGGGTACATGTAACTTTTCTACTTAGTATTTTGTTTTCTTTGGAAAAATACGCAGGAGTGGAATTACTGGATCATATAGTAGTTCTATTTTTAATCTTCTGAAGAATCTCCATACTGTTTTCCATAGTGGCTGTACCAATCTATATTCCCACCAACAGTGCACAAGGGTTCCCTTTTCTCCACATCCTCACCAACACTTGTTATTTGATAATACAGTGCTAGATATTTTTGTGTAACTATACACATTGAGCTTTGTTCTGGGATGCAGTTAAATTACTTGGAAACAGTTTGATCATTTTGAGGCCTATTTTAAAGCTTTGTTAGAAAGGATCACAGCAGTCTATAGTTTAGGTCTACATTTGCACCAGTGCTGGGGCAATACCCTCTGAGTACTCTATCCAGTGTTCTGTGACTTATTGAGGTTTTTTCCCATGGCTGGTGGGAACACAAACTATTTTTAACCCTGAAAAAGAATCAGGGATTATCCCCTCTACTCCTTTTGGGTGGTTCCTGGCTTCAGGTAGCTTCCATACAACATAAGTACTAATCGTTACTCATATGAAGACTTAAGGGAGACTCTCTGCAGACCTTTGGAGTTTCCTCCTTGTGCAGCTCTCTCTTCTCCAAACTACAGCCTCCTTGGCCTCCAGCTCTGTCTCCTCAACTAGGGAGACTGATGGGCTCCATCTGGGATTCCCCTCCTTATGCTGCAGCCTAGAAGCTCTCTCCAGGCAGTAAGCTAGGATAATTGTAGGGTTCATCTGTTTGTTTCTGCTTTCTTGGGAATCACTGTCCTGTGCTGCCAGTTGGTCAGTGTTTGAAACGTCATATAGTATTTCTGGGGTTTTTGTTTGTTTGTTAGTTACGTGATTACAGCCAAGAGAGTACATCCAATCTCTGTTATTCCACCTTGGCCAGAAGCACAAGCCCACAAGTATATTTTTAAGCCAGAAAAAGGGAGACACAGTAAAAAGACACAAGTACTATGAATGGAATTTCAAGTGGCAAGAAAATATCTTATAAAATAAACATTATTTAGAACTAATTTTGACAGTCTGAAATTTGAAGGATATAGTTTTTCCACGACAATACAAAAGTCAAAGCCTGTAACTGACAGTAAACATCTCTCTCCTAAAATGGCAGGTACTTGATCTTAAGACAGCAATCAAAACTATGGTTTTGTGCATATTTCTGGAAATTTGGATAATTGTGGTATCTCATTTTTTCTTTAATCTATGTAAGAAAATGATAAGTTTAAGCCTTATAAGAATAAAAACGTTATGATTTTACATTTCTAAATGCCATTAATAAATATACCACAGTTTTTAAAAATCTGAGTTAAAAACTCTTTTCCCCTTCCTCTGATTAATTCAACTAAAAAAATACATTGTTAATCATCTTAATACTTCAAAGTCACAATGCTACAAAAAAGTTGGCTTGTGGTTGACACTGGTATTAACAGTCTTTAGCAGGTCTATAAAACTTGCTTTTGTTTTGGAACAAACCTCAAATGGACACCTATTATATGCAAAAAAATAATAATAAACTGAGATTTTAACACTGCTTCAACTGGAAAGGAAGTCCCCAAACTTTAGAACATACAAACTCTGCAGCGGTACTTACAAACAACGTAGGAAGAGCAGGCTGTCACCAAGTCACGGGGCTTGTTTCTCTGTGTGTCTATTTAAACTTTTAACTAGCCTAGCACCACCTGCAGATCTCTGCCCTCAGCGTATGATTTCATAAGAAAACAACATATACAGATGCAAAGAAATTGCCAGAACACAACAAGGGCAGAGAAGGCCATAAAGAGCTCTACTTGGATGACTTCCCCCCCACCCCAAATCACCTTCCATCAAAGTGACTTCTGTGGCTCAGACTGCATTATCTGGCTCCTTGCCCTCATGCTACTCAATCACAATTCTTTCCATTTCTCAATGGCAATTATACAGACTAGCCAGATTCCAAAACTTTCACCTAAATGTTCTGAGGAAAGTCTTAGTTAGTGTGTGAGGGAGGGCTTTTAATGGAGAGTGAGAAGGCGAAAAAGAAACTGAAGGAAACTGGCGACAGAAAGGAGCATTCATGGAGCTGAGTGTTAAATCTGAGACTGGCTCATTCTAACCATAACGTTATGCCCCAGCTCTTCACTTTTATACATTCTTCCTGGAAAGTTAGGTAACTCTGGTTTTTAGCCACAGAGCTAAGAGTTGTCTCTTGAGTTAAAAAAAAAGTATTCTATTAGCCAAAACTTAAACTTAAAATTTTAAAATTATAAATATAATATAGCTATATATTACAGAAAGTTTGAGAAATAAAGAAAGGAGAAAAGAATTCACCATAATCCCAACATTACAATTCAGGAGGCCTTTTTTAAAAACAGACTTTATTTTTGAGAGCAGTTATAGGTTCACAGCAAACAGAATAAAATAGCCAAAACAACCTTGAAAAGAACAAAGTTGGGAGGACTCACGTCATGGTTCTAAAACTTACTACAAAGTGACAGTAATCAAGACAGTGTGGTACTAGGATGAGGACAGACACATAGATCAATGGAATAGAATTGAGAGCTGATAAACTCTTACTCTTATGGACAATTGATATTTGAAAAAGGTGCCAAGACAATTCAATGGGAGAAAGAACAGACTTTTCAACAAATGGTGCTGGATCTCCATATGCAAAAGATTACAAAGTTGGACACCCTACCTCACACAATATACAAAAAGGAACTAAATGGACCAAAGACCTCAGTGAAAGAGCGAAAACTATCAAACTCTTAGAAGAAAACACAGGGGTAAATCTTCACTGACCTTGGATTAGGTAATGTCTTCTTATGTGAAACTGAAAGCAATAAAAAAAATTTGATAAATTAGACTTCATGAAAATTAAAAACTTTTGTGCTACAAAGGACACCATCAAGAAAGTGAAAACACAGCACAATAGGATGGGAGAAAAATTTTGCAAATCATGTAACTGAAAATTAGACTGTATCTAGAATATACTAAGAACTCTTTTAACTCAATAACAGAAAATAACTCAGTTAAAAAAAGGGGCAAAGGATTCAAACAGACATTTCTCCAAATAAGATTTACAAATGGCCAATAAGCACATGAAAAGATACTCAACATCATTAGTCGTCAGGGAAATACAAATCAAAATCACAATGCAGTACTACTCCATATCCACTAGGATGGCTATTAGGTATTGACAAAGATGTGGAGAAGGTGAAACCCTCATGAATTGCTAGTGGAAAGGTAAAATGATGCAGCTGCTTTGGAAAACAGTCTGGCAGTTCCTCTAAAAGTTAAAGTTATCATTTGATCAACAATTCCAAGAAAAATGAAAACATGTCCACACAAAAACTTGTACACGAATGTTTGTAACAGCATTATTCATAATAGCTAAGGAGTAGAAACAACCCAAATGTTCATTAGTTAATGATGGATAAACAAAATGTGGTATATCCATACAGTGGAATATTATTCAGCAATGAAAAGCAATGAAGTACTGATAACATGCTACAACATGGATGAACCAAGAAATATTATGCTACATGAAAGCCAGACACAAAATGCCATATTTTGTACAATTCCATTTATATGAAATGTCCAGAATAGGCAAATCTATAGCGACAGAAAATAGACTGGTGATCTTCTAGGGTAACGGGGAAATAGGGAGTGACTGATAACGGGTATGAGATTTCTTTGGGGGTGATAAAGTGTTCTGAAGTAGAATAATGGTAATAGTTGTATAACTCTGTGAATATACTGGAAACCACTGACTTGTACACTTTAAAAGGGGTGAATATTATGCTATGTGAATTTTATTTCAATAAATCTATTCTATTATCCAGCTTTCTATTATTCTATTGAATGGATGGACCACAATTAATGATATACATTGCTTCCAACTTATCTATTCTACATAACACTGCTGTGAACAGTTTTGTGCCTAGGCTTTTACCATATCATATAATTAAGGGTATGAATTCTGTTAGTAGGAATCTTGACTTGACAACATAGCAGCTGTATGATCTCAGGCAAGTCAGTTAATTTCTTTGTGCCTCAATTTCCCCATATATGACATGAGGTTAACAGTATTCACACCTCTTGGAATTCTGAGAATTAAATTAAGTAACGCATGTAAAGGGCTCTGCATGGTGCCTGTCACATAGTAAACTATCAACATTAGTGGTAGAGGTAGCTAATAATTGTTATTCTAGTTTGTGCTATTCTCTGAAGATGACTTCCAGAAGTGATATCACCACCTCAAAAAACATGGACATTTATATGCCTGAATACATTCTGCCAAACTACATTTCAAAAGGGGTGCACTAGTTTTTGGCACTAGTAGTAAATATATGAGAGAACCAGAGTAATCATGCCATCATCAACATTATGTTATAATAAATTTGTTTTGTTAATTTAATAGGCATCTCACTTTAACTGTTCATTTTTGCTGCTTTTGGTCCTTAGCAGCTTGAAACCCAAGTTTTCTGATTATCATATGAATCCTGCATACCTGGAGCATCTACTGAACATGAAATCTGTACAAGACCCTATACTGGGGGCTACAGTGGAAACTGAAAGGATTTTGTGTGAGGTAAGGGAAAGAAACATTTTTATTCCAAGTAACTATGATTAAGTATAACCGAGCTATGAAGTATTTATGAGGGTAGGGAAAAGACAGCAGTTTACAAAGGTTTATAAAGCAGAGAAAAGATGGCAGTGTTTGAGCTCGTTCTTGAAGGGTGGGCATAATTTCAACCGGCAAGGGTGTGGCAAGAGTAAAATCAAGGCTGGTAAAAGAACACAGCACATTCCAAGACTATGCAGCTTGAGTACAAAGTGGCTAGGGGAGGGAATGGTGACAGAACAAGGTACAGGGTGCTCTGGGAACACAAAGAGGACCCTCTAAAACAGAGCCAATGACCATGGGAGCTGAGGAGGACAGTTTCTCCCAGGGCAAACAGCATGCAGAAAAACACAAAGACACAAATCATCGTGACCCACGCAGGGAACTGCACGTAATCCAATTTAGCTGAAGTGAAGTGTACATGTGGGAAGGAGGCCGATGATGCTAAATAAATAGGCAGAGGCCTGACTGTGAAGGACCCTGTGTGCCAGAATAAGGCATTTGAACTTTATTCCAAAGGAAATAGAGAACTGAAGCATATTAAAGAAAAGAAGTGACAATCGAACTGACTTCAAAAAAATTTTTCTCTGGCAATCCTCCAAGAGCTTCCCATCTCACACAGAATAAAATCCAGTCCTTCTTATGCTTAAAACCCCACATGCCGGTAAGTGGCTATCTCTGAAATTATTTCCTATTGCTACTCCTCTCACTCACTCTGCTTTTGTGACACTGGCCTTCTTGCTGTATCCTTCAATATACCCCTACTCAGGGCTTCTGCACTTGCTGTCCCCTCTGCCTGGAACTCTTGCCCCAAACAGCTGCACAGTTTGCTCCCTCACTTCTGTCAGATCGCTGTTCAAACACTTTCTTATCAGAAAGGCCCTCCCTATTACCCAATATAAAAGAGCGAGAAACAATGGCAATCAATCCTACCATTTTTTCCCCTCCACTTACCACCTGGCACATGTACTTATCTGTAAGTTTCCCATCTCTCTTTACTAGAATATAAGTTCCAGGATGGATCCTCTCAATTACCCTGATATAGGAACTGTTATTAGCATTTCCGATGGTGAAATTCAGGTGCGTAATATTGCTAGCGCACAGTGGAACAAGGCAGAATGACTCCTGAGCCTGCACTCGAACCATTTCACACACTGACTCAAGTGAAGTTGCAGGTTCCTGGCTTTGATTCTAAATTATTTCCAGTGACTAGGCTCCATCCAGACAAGCACCAAGATAGTGTACTCTAAATTCATGCTATGTTCTTCTAAAAAGATATGCATTCTTATCATTTGTTATTAAGCCAAGTTTCAATCACCAGGAAACATTTTTTTTTTTTTTTTTTTGGTACACGGGCCTCTCACTGTTATAGCCTCTCCCGCTGCGGAGAACAGGCTCCGGATGCGCCGGTTCAGCGGCCAAGGCTCACGGGCCCAGCCGCTCCAGAGCATGTGGGATCTTCCCGGACCAGGGCACGAATCCGTGTCCCCTACATCGGCAGGCGGACTCTCAACCACTGCGCCACCAGGGAAGCCCGCCAGGAAACATTTTTAAAATGAGCAGTTAAAGTGCACGAGGTATTTGGACTTTTATCTATTCAACTATAAGCTGTACTTTTTCTTGCTTCAGACCCACAGATATTAAAACAAGATGAAAAGATTTTATGAAACCAGAAGGAACACAGCACATGACACCAAAACTACTTTTCCAAGAGCTTTTTTCAAGTATAATGGTCAACTTCAGGAATAAAACTAACTCCATCTTTAAAATATTCACACCAAAATTTTCTGGGGTATTACACAAAAGAAAGGACATGGTGGCTACCTGGAAAACATCCAGTAAATACAGTATCATATGTAGAGAAAAAGAAAGAAGGTGAGATCCCAGTAACATTGCTCCTGATTCTTTTCCTACTCCTCAGATTACCTACTTCTTCTTCCCTTGATTATTCTTTCATCCCATCTCCTATTATTGCAAGTACCTCTTTTCAAAATGCAGTTTTCAATCAACAGCTTTTCCCCTGTCAACCACTTCATACCAGAACTCATCCACTCTTAATTTCAAATATGGCCTCTATTAAGATAACCTCCAGATCTAGTTATAATTTCTCCCTCTTCCCTTCTCCTGTTTTTAATCTCTCCCAAATTGCCTGGCTATAGATACTCAATACTTCAGGACCCTTTTATATCCCTATTTTTTAAAGAAAATCCACTTTTTCAAAATTGGCTCCTTCTCCATTGACTTTATCATCTGTATTGTCTGGCTATTCTCCTACAACTTTAATTTTTCTCCATTTAATCAACAGGGCCTGCCAACTGTTCATTGTGTTTCCTACTATCTTACTTTCCAGTTCCATAGCTATCACCACATTCTGGGTTTTCTTCCTTTCCTTCCTGACTCACCACAGCCCTCCAGCTGACCTGCCTACCTCCAGCCTACTCCCTTCTATTCATTCTGTACATACTGCCAGTAAACCTCTCTCACACGGTACACACCCCAGTTCAAGGACTTAAAAGAGTTCCCCAGCATAATAAAACTAAACTTCTCAAATCAGCACTTAGGGCCTTCCACCCCTCCAGACTGTCACTCATGAACGTTTAGCTTAAACATACTAAGGAGACAAAACCCTAGAAAACCAACAACTTGATCTTCCACATCTGGATCAGTGCAATGCACACTATAGGTCTGTAGAGAGTACAGTCCACCATCTTTCACTTGACTTCAACTACTTATGTCAGGCAGTGGGAATATATGACTTAATCCATCATCTTCTGACAACTCAAATTACCATGAGAGGGGCTTCCCTGGTGGCGCAGTGGTTGGGAGTCCGCCTGCCGATGCAGGGGACACGGGTTCGTGCCCCGGTCCGGGAAGATCCCACATGCCACGTAGCTGCTGGGCCCGTGAGCCATGGCCGCTGAGCCTGTGCGTCCGGAGCCTGTGCTCCGCAACAGGAGAGGCCACAGCAGTGAGAGGCCCACGTACCGCAAAAAAAAAAAAAAAAAAAAAAAAAATTACCATGAGGATTCATCTTCAAAAGCTGAACCCTTCTAATCCACAAAATCAAAGTATGCAGTTATCAAAAAATAACACCTCATATCCTTAAATGAGAGTGCAAAGTAGTATACTATCTTTAAGGGTGAATTCTCCAACATCTATAAAAAGTGTAAGTGCAAATATCCTTTAGCCCAGCAATAGCACTTCCGGGAAATTACCTATATTCTCACAGAAGAAAACAAAATTATATGTGGAAGGAATATTAAAACACTGTTGTAATGGTTAAAAAAAAGGGGGGGGAAACAACTGAAATTTCATTAATTGACTATTATTATACATCTCCACAATGGAATATTATGCAGCAATTAAAAATAAAGAAGCAGGGCTTCCCTGGTGGCACAGTGGTTAAGAATACACCTGCCAATGCAGGGGACATGGGTTTCAGCCCTGGTCCGGGAAGATCCCACACGCCACGGAGCAACTGAGCCCATGTGCCACAACTACTGAGCCTGCGCTCCGGAGCCTGTGAGCCACAACTACTGAAGCCTGCGCACCTAGAGCTCATGCTCCGTAACAAGAGAAGCCACTGCAATGAGAAGCCCACGCACCGCAACAAAGAGTAACCCCCACTCACCACAACTAGAGAAAGCCCGCACACAGCAACAAAGACCCAATGCAGCCAAAAATAAATAAAAATTTTAAAAATAAAAAAATAAAGAAGCAGTTATATGTAAATTGAT
>NW_006794582.1:898336-929208 GCF_000442215.2 Lipotes vexillifer
GGAAAGATGTTTAAGAATGGCATGAAGGGGAAAAAGCAAGTTATACAACAGTGTAAATTACTATTCTAGTTGTATGAAAAAATGCATATACATTTGTAAATGCAAGAAAATATCTAGAAAAAATATACCAACCATTAATAGTAGCAAATTCTGGAGAATGGGATTCAGGGGAAGAAACAAGGGATTTTTACTTTTTGTACTGTGTGTGTGTGCATGTACATACACACATATGTATCTTTTAAAACAAATAATCGATTTATTCAATTTTCATTTTTAAAAAAGGGCAGAGCACAGCAAAGACTCTTAACTTTGGATGAATATAATTGATCTTGATTATCCACAGTGCAGGAAATATGAGCTACTCAAAGTGCTTAATGAGAAACTCATCCATTCATTCAGCAACTATTTATGGAACACTTACTACATGTCAGGCATTGTGCCTGATGATACTGCCATAACCGTGAACAAGACAGACCTAGTCCCTGCTCCATTTTTCCTGTTTCTCCTGTAAGAACCACTCTGACTTCCAGGTCTGTGTTCTCATTATGCCTATTATGCCTACGGTTTCCCATAAAATAGATACAAATTAATAGAATAATTACCAAACAAAAACAAAGGCTTTAAATGTTATTAACTCCTATTTCCTTCATAATTAATTTAAAAAGTTAACAGAAACACAATTTGTGAAAGAACAATTGAACAAGCACCATTTCAAATAAAATTCAGAAAATAATTTAGATGTTAAATGAAATTTAAGGGAAATTAGCTAAGAAAATTCAAAAGAAACAAACATTATAGGAAATTTTTATTTTCTTCATTGATTTATATTTACTTACTAAATTCTTCTACAATAATCATGTACTATACAATAAGAAGTAAAAGTTGTTCTTGAAAAGAACCCTCTGTTGCAACAACAGATCAGCTACTGCCTAAAGTCCAAGCCCCTAACCCATTATACCAGGCCGTTTATGGTCTGGCCTTGTCTAGACTCCTCGTTTTGTCAGCCCCGAGCCCATTCCACCCTCTGCTGCAAACAGCATTCTGGGACTTTCCACTGGGGAATCACTGCTCCTAACCTCCTGGGGTGGGCCCAATCCCCAGTCTTTGCCATTCAGAGCTTCTTATCCCCTTGGCCACCCCAACAGTTCAGAGGTGAACACATGACCCTAACAGATCCAAATCCAAATCAATCCTGAAAAGAGGCTAATTTTAATGAGGCTATTCAAATGATTATAAGTGCTGACATATAATACAGCTAAATTTCCTTAAAGAACTTTGTAATAAATAGAATTCTCATTTAATGTGGTCCCTGAATATTTTGTGTGACTATAACTTCAAATCACAAAACTGGCAGTGAAAACAGTCATAACTGATCGCTTTTGTTGAAACAGAACAGCAACAAAAATACAATATTAGAAAATTCCCATTTCTAAAAAGCTATTAAAACTTGATGCTGTCTCAAAGAATGTTGAAACCGTATAAATCACATCCTGTTAAAATAGCTAAGTATAGAAACAGTAAGAAAATACAGGTTACGCAGCATATATGTTAATCACTTATCCTCTGACAGAAATCTTTTAAATAACTTCAAAAATAAAGCTCCTACAGGTAATATTTCATGAGGCACCTAAAATGCCCCAATCCTAAAACAAACCAAAAAACCCCCAATCCCAAGCATTTGAAATATATTTAACTTTTAAAATAATTTTTATCGGGACTTCCCTGGTGGTCCAGTGGGTAGGACTCCACGCTCCCAATGCAGGGGGGCCCAGGTTAGATCCCTGGTCAGGGAACTAGATCCCATGTGCCACAACTAAGACCCGGAGCAGCCAAAATAAATAAATAAATAAAATTTTTTAAAAATCACCTTTATTAAAAAAAATAATAATTTTTATCAGTTAACCATTTTCCTTTCAACACTAAGAAAACTATAGAGTATATTAATAAATTACAGGGGAACAAACTTCAATGCAATATGAGAAAATAAAACTTAACCATTAGAATTTCCTAAGAGTGAAATGGACTGTCTTGTAAAACAGGGACCTCTCCTTCCCTGGAACTAAAACTAAAACCAAAACTCTGTAATTCTCTGAAAATAAGATATCCTTGAAGAATTCAACTGCTGTGCCAGCTGTTTTATTTCTTCAGAGTATAGCTGAACACATATTATAATCCACTGCATTTTTTCTAGCATTGCACAATTTTCCTGGCACACAATGTGCATACTGTATTTATTATCATATCTAGGCATCTGACAGCATTGTTATAAGAATACATAATATTATTCTCTAACTAAATGCACACATAAATTTTTCAGTCTTCAAACAGCCATGGATTTCAGTAGTTAAGTATCATATATATTTTTTCCACGAAGTCTAAATACAATACATTTCCTGAACTTTTAGCTTTCAGTTTCCTGTTCGTCAATGGTTACAATCCTAGAGGCGATACATAAACACACCCTAGCCATGGTATTTCCACTCCTGACAACAGTGGATGTGAACTTAATATGACCAAATATAACTACAGTGCATATAAATGGTATATCACAGCTAACACAGCAATAGCAGGAATTAAGCTATAAAATGGAAATATAAATTATATTCCTTATTAAGAATTCACATAACCTCCTTTTATAACTTAGAACTCAGAAAAATTTTCTCTCCCATGAAAAACTGATAAGCTTTCTTTATCAGACAATAACTATGAAACCCATCCTGTTTCCTTTTTTCTCCTGCTTGCCAGGAAGCTCAGAGCTAAATTTAATGTTCAAATACAGAAAATATTTTGCCTCAGATTATTGCTGTAAAGATTTCTTTCCACTCCCTCATCCTGCTCATTATTTCTCAAGTGATTTATGCTTAATTTCTGACTTTGTTTTTAATGTTTCTTGCCTTTTTAGTTTTAATTACAAGCTATCAAATATTTTCAATGAATAGAGTATAAAGAAACTTCATTTAAAAGATTGTATCTTTACATCACTGAATAATCTGTTAATCCAATTTATATAAAATGGGGCTTCCCTGGTGGCGCAGTGGTTGAGAGTCCGCCTGCCGATGTAGGTGACACGGGTTCGTGCCCCGGTCCGCGAGGATCCCACATGCCGCGGAGCGGCTGGGCCCGCGAGCCACGGCCGCTGAGCCTGCGCGTCCGGAGCCTGTGCTCCGCGACGGGAGAGGCCACAACAGTGAGAGGCCCACGTACCACAGGAAAAAAAAAAAAAAAATTATATAAAATGTAGGTCCTAAAATGTATATTTATTTTCCCCTTTCAAAGTTAATTGTTTCACATAATTCATGATTCACTTTTAGAAAAGTCATTGGCAAGTCTTCCAAATAAAAGACTCATAAAATGACACAAGGATCAAAACAAATTACTAAATTAGGGACACTAGATTAGGAGGATTAGTAATTTTTAAATGTTTTTAATTTACTAACAAAATTGGTCTGGCAAAGCTAGACTGTCATAAAAAATTAACTCACATAAAGTGTACTGAAATCTTATTTACTGTTATCAGCATTTTAGATGCAGAATAGACAACAGGTATAAAAATATTTAAATAGCCTAGGAATCTTAAGAAAAGAGGGAAACTCGGTCACACTTGTTTATAAACTATAGACACACAGACATATTAAAATATTCAGTATATGGTAATACCAAAAAGTTTGTTAAGTGGAGATAAAATGAGATATTAAGAAAATGAACAAAAACAACACGAAGATGAAAAGAAACTACAACCCAAACTGACAAATCCAGCCGAAAACTAAACAAAAATATACCATGAATTAAACAGAAAACCTAAGCACAGTCATATTAAACATGGGAAAGAGAAATGAACACATTTTGTAACAAAGACTACGGTCTACAAGAATGCATAATATTAAAGCTCTTCACTTTTAGAAGCCATAAATTTAAAAAAAATGATAATAAATGGAAGAAGACAGCCAAATAATTTATATAAGAGTTATAAAAACCAATTGTTCTTTTCTCTCTCAACATATGAGAATTGCAAGACATACCCAAATAAGTTAAATTACAAAAAACTTAATATTCTAAGGATGAATTTAACAGCAAAATGTATTACTATATAAATTACTATATAATTTATATAGTATTATATACTATACAGCATAGTATATAGTATTAATATGTACTATATTTATGTTAGATATATAACATATGTAATACAGTATTATATATAGTATATATAACATATAGTTATATATGGTAGAATTTACAGTACTATTACTATATAAATTTACAAGGAAAGGCTAGTAACCACTCATAAAATATAGCTTAACAGACTTCTTTCAAACAACAATAAAACAGTTGAACATAAAAAAGATTTAAAAACAGAAACAAATTCCTATATATTACCTGAAGGGGCTGAAAGAAACACACACACACACACACACACACACACAGAGCCCTCAAAAAAGAAATCTAAAATTTAATTTTGAAGCATTTCTCTTTCCCCCTAATAGCACAAATAGAAGTTAAAATTTGTTATAAAGAGTAATCATCTAAATACAAAACAAGTCACAGATCATTAGAGAGAAAAAAATCCCTTCTCCCTTCAGAAAAATGAAGACAGGAAAAAGAAACCAAACCATGGGAAATACAACTAAGTGATCTGATACAAAGCACTGAGGACATGGAAAAAATTCTTTTGTATATATATTTGTGTATTATACAATTCAACTTCAGTGTTTGAAAATGATAAACAAAAATTAGGATTTCAGTAAAAATGAATCCAGTTAGAAGTCTTTTTTTTTTTTCTTTTTTTAAGGAATATGGCAGGATGAGCAGAGAGGTCTAGGGTATTTTTATGTAACCCATGCCACTTTTTCTTTCTTTAATCATGGGAAAGAATACAGAACCTGAAAAGATTACTAGCTGTGAAACAATTTTATGACAAAATTATGCTTAAAGTGACTAAAACGTATTTGTACGTCACACAAATTTTCAAAATGCAAGGACAGCATCTTGTCAAATTTAAAACAAGACATTTCAAGGGAAGAAAAGTAGTGTGACAGTGATTTGGAGATGAGGAAATGACATTAAGGAGAAAAAATTACGTGCTCTGTAAAAAGGGAAGGGAGTATTTATTGAGCAACTAGAGTATCCAGACACTAAGCTTAGGGCTTTATAAAAGACATTCTATCACACTGCATCTAGGTAGGAAAACAATATAGAAGAAAACAATGCTTAAATAAGTTTCTCACCATTATGTGTGGCATATGGTAAAATGTAAGAGACGAAAGAAGATGTAAACTTAGAGACTACTGTACTAGTAGAAGTACACGGCTGGGGGCTGTGAGGTGAAAGTACAATAGCTCCCAACTTTTCATGCTAATCTTACTGGACTATCAATCACTCTGTAAAAGAACCTGTGTTCCACCATGACAGAAACAGAAGTCTACTTTTTTTGAGAATGATATTTATGTTTACAACACTATTGTATTTATAATTTACAACTCTAAAAATAAAAGAAAGAACCCTTTTGTTCCTAAAGAAGATTTTGGAGCCTTGGTTTTATTTTTTGATTTTTAATTTTATTTTTTTTAATAAATTAATTTTATTTATTTTTGGCTGCCTTGGGTCTTCGATGCCGCGCGCGGGTTTCCTTTAGTTGCGGTGAGCAGGGGCTACTACTCTTCCTTGCAGTGTGCAGGCTTCTCATTGCGGTGGCTTCTCTTGTTGCAGAACACGGGCTGTAGGTGCACAGGCTTCAGTAATTGTGGCTCACAGGCTCCAGAGCGCAGGCTCATTAGTTGTGGCGCATGGGCTTAGATGCTCCGCGGCACGTGGGATCTTCCCAGACCAGGGATCGAACCCGCGTCCCCTGCATTGGCAGGCAGATTCTTAACTACTGCACCACCAGGGAAGCCCTAGAGCCTTGGTTTTAAATATTACTTTAAGAATAGTAATGCCTGTCCAAGAAGTGTGATCATGGGCTTCTCATTAAGAATAGAGTGAATTATTACCACATTATTCCTGGCAGTAAAATTACTTCTTACCTTGGTGTTTGATAGCTGTTAGTAGAAAGATTATTGGTAATACTACTGTAATTCCCACCCAGATGGTTAAGAGTCATACTAGGACGACAGTAAAAAAGCAGCCCTAGTTTAGCTCTGAAAGGTACAGGCCACTAATTAATTAGCTGTGGATCCTGACTTTACTTCCTCTGGACCTCAACGTCCTCATCTGTACAATAAGACTGCTGGACTAGAACATACTTCCCTACCTTCCTCCCCCTTTTTCCCTCTCCCTGGCCCTTTCTACTTCATGACTTCAGTGATTTAGGATCTAGACTGGGATTTTTGAGGACAGAGAGGTAAATAGCAGAAACCCACTAAACTCTGGAGAAGAGGAATAAGAATTATGTAAACAACTAGAATATGGAGAGAAAAAGAGAAAGCCCAAAATACATGTTTACAAAAACAAATGGACTAATTAAAGAGGCATAATGGTTCAGAATAGAGGATCATGAGCTTCATTGTCAAAATTAGTATGATAGTAGTTTCAGTTATATGACATCAGGAAAGATAGTGAGAAGTGCTAGAGATACAGACTTAGAAATGTTATTTGTAACACACAAGAATGCTTTACAAATAACCCAAGAAATCTTCCCAAGTTCCCCCAGTACATATGGAAAAGATGCCATACTCCCTGGCTTAATCATTCACAATTCTGCCCTAACATAATCACTCACTGTTTTCCAACAGGTTATTCCCTCCAGTCCATTTGGCTTCATCATTTCAGACAAACCTATGAAATCTCCCCTTCATTGTCACTCAGTGTTCTGTCAAATGCTTTCTCCCTTCTTTCAGTTTATAATAACAATTTATCATGCTCTAACCATGTTTGAGGCACCATTCTAAGCACCTGACATGTATAAACTCATTTAATTCTCTCAACAATCCTAGGAAGGAGGTCAAGTAACTTGCTAAAGATTACACAGTAGCAGAGTCAGGATTCCAACACAGGCAAACTGGCTCCAAGGACTCTGTCCTCCTAACTTGCTAACTAGTCCTACAAGGCTTAGGTGGAGTTCTGTCACCTTCCTGAAGTTCTCACCTGCTTAGCAATTATTCCTGTCTCTTGAGACCTTAAGTAAACCACTCCTTTGTCACTTACCACAAGACCTAGGTTGTTATTTATCTTTTGTGCACATGTTCTATCTTTTCTAAGGACAGGATCTTGTCTTATTTATCCTGTAACAACACTACTTAGAACCTAACAGAACTTATTATCTGGAACACAAAAGTGCTTATTAATGAAACTATAATAGCATTTAACATTTATTGAAGACATATGCCAGGTTCTGGGCTAAGTACTTTACATGTATTGTCTCATTTATTCCTCACAACCCTTAGGTAGGTATTAATACTGCCTGCACCTCCTATTATTATAGATGAGGAAACTGAGCTTAGAGAGAAGCTACATATCTTGTCCCATAACACAAAGTGGTGGTGACAGTCTTACTTAAGGGTCTAACCAGAATCTTAATCTCCAGCCAACCACAAAACACACTGAAGAAAGAATCAGTCCTAACAACAATTCAGTTCAACTTTCACTTACTCTGCAGCACTACTCTGAACACCAAGGATTCAGAATTAGAGGCACAGCTGCTGCCCTTAAGAAACTCACAGTGCACTAAGACTTCAGGACCAAACTTTGATATCACAGGCAGAGCGACCATCATCAAAACTTAAGGAAGATTTTAACTTATATTTTAAATCAAAATATCTAAATAATCCTTGGAAACTCTTCCATCCCCTTCCTTCTCCCTTCAGGCTTCCCCCACTCCCTCTACCCTAGGACTCATCTCTCTAGTTTCTGTATTATCGAGTAGAAGGATCCCACTAATCCTGACAACTATCAGGATGTCTAAATTTAATTTATCAGTAGCTCAGACTCAAGGGTCTATTTGGCGAATTCCATGTCCATAATGAAATATGGGCAATGGACAGCTAGAAAAAAACAGTAGCAAGGAGAAGCAGCAAAAAGAGGGAGATGAAAGTCACACTGTATAGCAAAGAAAAAGCAAGAAAAGCAGGAGAGTGGACACAAATAGAAGGTGAAAGTGAGTCCAGAATAAATCCAGTAGAGAGATGTAGATAAATGAAAACACTAAAATCTAATTCATTTTGCAAATGCTGACTCCTTTAATTATTTCTTTTCCTAACTTCTAATGGAAACAGAAAAATACGTAGGTGAAACAATCACTGAAAAAAATCATTAACCAGGAACAGTATATAAATCAGGAGTTTTTCCCCTGAAAAACCACTCATTTTAGAATTTCAGAGCTGCAAAAAGACCTTAGAACACTATCTAATCCAACCCATTCATTTTACAATTAATATAAGGCTCAGTAAGGTTAAGTAACTTTAACTTTCCCAAGATCATGTAGCAACACTCCTGAATCTCATCCCTGTCTATGCCTACTATACTAGGCTTCCTAGAAACGGTGTAATTTTCTCTTCCATTTTCCACTCGTAATAACTATTAAATTAATTTCTGCATAAGCATCTCAGAATCCCCATATTATTCTTACTTCTCATAGAAGAAAATAATCAGGTATTCTGGATTATCTAAAACAATACCAAATTTTATTCTCTTATCCCCAAAGTCAGTAATCTTAAATTGGGTCTTGATTTCTACAAGGAAGAAATTCAAACATTTCCCAGAAGAGCAGAAAGAAGAAAGAGCTCCATAAGCTGACCAAAAGCAAGCCAAGTTGATAAGCTACAATCCATCTGTAAAGGACTCAGGCCCAAGACCACTGGAGGGTGGACGACTGCTAGTGGGAAGCAGAATGGATATCACTTATTTTCCCATTTCTATTTTATATCTTCCCAACTAACCTCAGGTTCCTATCTTTCTGACAACCGTCAATTCTAGGAGCCTGTAAAAAGAAGGGAAAGTAATGAGGTAAGAGTATCATGTCACTTTCGGCACAATGGCTTTTTGATAAGAACTATCTTGGTCAGGAAATATGCCACAAGGAATAGAAGGGTTTTCGGGTAAACCCACAGATCTTTATTTTTCCCATAAAAACACAAGAAGTCCTGAAAATATGTTATATACACTCAGTATTTCCCCCACTGCAAAGCACCTGCAGATATTCTGCTGGAAGGAACTCATTCTGGGCTATTTCTGTGGTCCAAGAAAGTCTGCTGCCTATATCCCTTGATAAACTGTGGGCCCTGCTGGCCATCATTCACGAGGTTATTAGAGCTGAGTGATTTGGAAATCGTCTCTATCACCTTGGTTTAAATATAATGATTTCCTAGCCCTTAAAAATTATGTGTTTGCTTACAAGACTGGCTGAAGCCTTCTCTGAAAGGGAAGAAAATGCCCTATTTTACTTTAGGAACATATCTTAATTTTGATATGTATGAAGTTCATTATAGATTAGGGATAACTTCCTGCTAACATGTTATCCAAATTAGGACAACTGGAGTGGAAATGAAAAAGGACGAAAAGATAAAAAGACATTTAAAAACAAAGTGATTTAGTGACTCACTGAGCTTAAGAAGAAAAGGAAGAGTAAAAAATGACCAGTAAGAATAATGGTGTCACAAACAGCTAAAGAGGAAAGTCAGGAAGAGAAGCGTTTTGACTGGGGGTGGAGAGAGGGGGTGTTGGTGTGCAGTTGCTACAGAGATGGTATTTAAACATATTTAGTTTCAAGACATAAGTGAAAATTTGGGCCTCAGTTTTGCAAGGCCTGGAGTTTAGACATAAGATATACATTTGGAGCCTAAAAAAGCACAGCAATGACTGAGTTTTGAGAGAAAGAGAAAGTAACAGCAAAACATTCAGACAACAGCATTCCTCAGACACTACACTTTGAAGATAATCTAACTTATCAGATGAACAGTACTACCTTATTCTATAGATTAGAATATTTGGACTAATTTATTATAAATAAAAGGCTAAAAAATTAATCTTTCTTTTCCAGGCTATGAATTGACAGAAAGGAACTTAGAATAAAAATAGTTTCATAATTACTGATTGTCCAAAGTTAAGTCTCTGAGTTAAAACACACTGCTTTTCAGGTTTCTCTATTTACAATGAAACTTTTGAAAAAAATTGAGAAAAATCTGGTACACTAATACCACTACTATTTTACAATATTTGTGAGAATGTATCAGTTTTTAAAAGCACACTAACCAAAATGTTGATAATTAATAAATCTGAAGAATGGGTATATGGAGGTTCATTATTATTCTCTCCAGTTCTGGATATGTTTGAAACTTTCATAATAAAAAAGTCTAAAAAAAAAAGGCTACCTACAGATATTTTTAAAGTTCTATCTGCAGTTAGGGTCTGACAACTCAAAATAAAATTCTAAAAACTTCAAATGTTTTATTCATGCTCAATAGACCAATGAAATTTAGTGTGTATGAAAGGGAGATAAGGCCCTGTCATTTCAGAGGAACATGAATATGTTCATTAAATGGAGAAAGTCCTTTTATCCATGTTGGTTGAGTTGGACATCTGTTATTTTTCTCTTCAAAGAACTTATATTGTTAAAGAAAAATATATAGACCATATAAATGTATGGTTTTTGTTAGTAAAGGCAACATAAATGTTCATCCCCAGTTATCAATGATTAATTTGCTGAAACTGCTGGCTAGTAATTCTGTTACTTCAAATCATATTCCACTCTAGTAAATAACCAAATAAACAAATTTCTTATGTGGATGCAAAAAACTGATTAAAAAATGAATACCCATAAATGATGCCCAATCCTAAATTGTGAAGAATACATATTTAAGGTTATATAAAATAGTAAGTCAAGAAAAAAAGCTGAACGTTTTAAACAACTGACATAGTTTTAGGGCTGCTGTAGAGTGATTTGCTTTAAATTAAACCTGTTTAAATTACAGTTTAAACTAACAGTGAGCATCAAATTCACCACCTTAGATTTACCACTTAACCTACGATCAAGATTAGTTTATATGGTTTACAAGCACCAATCCTTCCCCCTACTATAAATACCACCCACAAATGACAACCAGCTTTGTTTGCCTCTTCTTTGTCTGGTGAGTTCCAGGACAGTAAAGACTGCACGTTTGTGCAAAACCTAGCACACAGAAGGTGTGCAACTCTCTTAACAGGAATTATCAATTCCCAGGAAGCTATCCCTAGGTATCAGTCTCATTCCCTAGGTGACTTACACAGGATAACAAAATAAAGCACAGTTTCCTGGCTGGCAGTTTGCCTTGAATTATTTTCAGGATCTTGTCTCTTCTAACAGAAATATGTTGCCATGAAACTTCAAAGGGAAGCAGCATAGATACATATATGTAGAGACAAAAGACTGTCAGTAATTCTCTTCTCCTACATCATTATTAAAGCACTGCTTAATTTCAAATTGAGGTATTTCACTTTTTTCAGATAACAGGGTCATTCTCCTCATCTTCAACAAATTTTTATAGTTTTTTTCCTTATGAAAGTAAAAGTTACATACCATAAAATGCACGGATCTTAAGTATTCAGCTGGGTAAATGTGAACAAATGTATACACCAACAGTTGGTGAATCTGGAAGTTCCTCGTACTGGTCTTGCAACTGTTCTGCAAGTTAAAAATTACATGAAAATGAAAACTTACCCCAAAGGTGTACACTTGAATTCCATAGCTTGATTCCCAAATCAAGTTATAGAATATTTCCATTACCCTAAAAAGTTCCTTTTTGCCCCTTTCCAGTCATCCACAGCCCTTACCCAGAAACCACTGTTCTGATTTCTATCACCATACCTAAATTTGGCCTGTTCCTGTATTTTTTATGAATGGCATCTTATAGTACATACTTGTGTTTGGCTTCTCTTGCTCTGAATAATATTTCTGAGATTCATCTATGTCACTATGAATCAATAGTTCATTACTATTGTGAAAAAGCTGCTATGAACATTTTTTTTTTTTTTTTTTTTTTTTTTGCGGTTCGCGGGCCTCTCACTGTTGCGGCCTCTCCCGTTGCGGAGCACAGGCTCCGGACGCGCAGGCTCAGCGGCCATGGCTCACGGGCCCAGCCGCTCCGTGGCATGTGGGATCTTCCCGGACCGGGGCACAAACCCGTGTGCCCTGCATCGGCAGGCGGACTCTCAACCACTGCGCCACCAGGGAAGCCCTGCTATGAACATTTTTATCAGTCTTTCTGTGTACATGTACTTTATTCCTCTTGGTGTAGCAAGATTTCATTTAAAAAAAAAGGTTTCACATATAAATAAGCCTGTGAAGTCACACAGTATAGATAGATGGATTGATTTATATATATACATATAGCAAACATACAGTTACATATATAATGCAAATATATATAGCATACTTTATCTACCTGTGTGTATATATTTATGTGTGTGTGTATATATATGTGTGTGTGTCTCTACAAATGGATTCTGAGAGGTCCACCTAGGACCAACAAAGATATTTTAAAAGACCTTATAGGGCTTCCCTGGTGGCACAGTGGTTAAGAATCCGCCTGCCAATGCCAGGGACATGGGTTCGAGCCCTGGTCCGGGAAGATGCCACATGCCACGGAGCAACTAAGCCCATGCGCCACAACTACTGAGCCTACGCTTTAGAGCCTGCGAGCCACAACTACTGAAGCCCGAGGTGCCTAGAGCCTGTGCTCTGCAACAAGAGAAGCCACAGCAATGAGAAGCCCTTGGCGTACGGCAACGAAGAGTAGCCCCGGCTCGCCACAACTAAAGAAAACCCGCGCACAGCAACAAAGACCCAGCTCAGACAAAAACAAATAAATTCATTTAAAAAAAAAAGACCTTATAAAGTTCATAGTGCAAGTAAATTTAAGATAGGAAAGATGACATTTCAATTTTTCTTAGTATTATGTTTTAACCTAAGACTAATTCAAAAGAGAAACAAATTTCTTTCCATGTAAATTACCCTGTTTTGCTTCAATGAAATACCCTTCTTCTCATAACAAATCCCCTTCTCAAACTAGAATTTCAAAACATTAAATATTACCATCCACCATGTAATAATTTTTTATGCTAGGGGCCAAATCCAAAATCTGTCAATATTCTATTTTACTGTCTTGCTTTTTTAAAACGTTAAAAACATGGAAATAATACCATTGGCTAATATTTAACATTTCATCCTCATTCAGAACACTGTATATTCTGAAAAAGGCTAGGATGTTTTCTGTTCCAAAAAGTATCTTACTACATACAGCATTAAGTCTGTGATAGAGACATTCTAACCTTCAAATTCTGTGTGTAATTTTCGGCAGACAGTAGAGGAGGATCTTTAATTTCCAGAGATAGAACACTGAGAAACATACACACAAATCTGATTTTTGATGAGATCAATTTGAAATTCCCAGCCCTGTTTTTGATAATCAGATGATCATTTTCAGGGGACTAGGAGTGGCTCCTTATTTAACATTATACATAAATTGTCAAGACTGAGGCTGAACACTACAAACGGTTCCAGAAATTTACCATCATCTGCTTTAGGAAGGGTTTGCAACTACAAAAGGGAAAAAAAAACCTCTTCTAGCCTTTGATCTTTCTCCATCTTTTATTCTTCCTTCCAAACAATTTCAAGACCATACAATTCAAGTGTACTATATATATATTTTTTGTTTTTTTAATAAATTTATTTATTTATTTTTGGCTGCGTTGGGTCTTCATTGCTGGGCATAGGCTCTCTTTAGCTGCGGTGTGCGGGCTTCTCACTGCGGTGGCTTCTCTTGTTGCAAAGCACGGGCTCTAGGTGTGCGGGCTTCAGTAGTTGTGGCTCGTGGGCTCTGGAGTGCAGCTCAGTAGTTGTGGCACACAGGCTTAGTTGCTCCCCAGCATGTGGGATATCCCCGGACCAGGGCTCGAACCCGTGTGCCCTGCATTGGCAGGCAGATTCTTAACCACTGCACCACCAAGGTAAGTCCCGTGGTTACTGTTTTAAAATCAATAGTTATGTGATTTACGTACCAACGTCCACCTAATCTCTGGTGAGTGTAGATTTAATTTTCCTTACACTTTTGGGGACATAATGTCAGAAGTTAAAAATGCGCTGTAAAAAAATTCAGAATGTGAAAAAATGAAAAAACAAAATCTAATTACTAATCAGCTAGGTTAGAAAGTTCACAGTCTCCGAATTATAAAATGTATAAAATATTTAATTGTTCAGCATAAAATAATTACAGAATTTAGTGTGCCAAAATATATACGATATAGATTCTTTGTTAGGAATTGTGGAAAATTATATTAAAGGCCTACAGAAAATATTCTTAATGACAGATACAGCATGCATACTACTGTTAAATAAAGCAGTATTAATGTCTAACAGTATCATGTGATCTACCCTCAAATTTAGCTGGTTTAATATGTGTCCCTGTTCTTTTGTAGCTTTATTCATTCAAAAATATTTGCCCACCCCCAAACTAAAAAGGAGCCACACCTGAGGGTCAGTGACTTAAAAACACTCCCAACATTTATTGTGTAGATGCAAGAATTCAACTTATGCTTAATTTTGAAGCTGTAATGTGGTTGACACTTTTATGATATGGTCTACCGCAAGTTAAAGTGGACAACAATCAGAAATTAAAATATGTAAAAACTGAATTTGAAAATGGTCTTTTAATTAAAGGGCACTTCCATAGTTAAAGTTCCCCAAATATGCTTTATGTAAAAAAAACTAAGAAATATAGCTTTAATTTATGATACATGGTATATTTAAGCATCATTATAGGATAATGACTATAAAACTTCTAATTACACATAGCAAACTAATATATTCCTATACACTTTAAAGGACAATTATATACATCACCCATAACCCCAGTCTCATAAGATTCCTTAGAACTACTTATACATAATAAAACCCACTCTGCACGAGTCACTGTTCAAACAATCTACCTTCACTAAACATCAAAAAGCCAACTCAGCTTTCAACAGGAATAACTTCTTCTACAGCCAGAGAAAAAGGATGTTTTTCCTTCTCTAGACTGGTTCTAAGGTAAGAAGCCTTTAGGAAACAAAACAACCTAAAATATGTATCCTTTTCCAATCCAAGGATAAACAGAAAATTGAAGATTTCACTAGTTGCCTAATCCAATATTTTAAAATGTTCATGTTGAACTGGTTAAAATCATGTTTTAAAAAAGAAATTCACCCAAAATTCCCATCACTAAAAAAACTGAAGATTCAGAAACACACTTGTTTTGTTAAATATTGTAAAGACAAAGACCTCACAGCATATAAGCCTGTTGTTTTAGAGAAATAAAACATTTTATAAAGTCCATCTTTGATTTTTTAAAAAATCCCAGTCACAACTAGACTATTGGTTAAAGAGTTCACCTTTAAAAGGTGTTACTAATTAGCTACGTAAGTAACTAAAATTACTATTCAATGAAACACTAATAAAGTACCATAATTAAAATAACTGTCCTTAAGAAGTTAAACTTACATCTCTTAAGTACAAATCATACCCAGCACAGATATAAAAAAGACACATTAGAAGAAAATAAGTGAGTAATCTAAATCAACTGCTCCTCACAAATGAATGTTATTAATAACCTTCATAATATATTTTAAAGTAATTATACATTATTTTAAAACTTTTTTTTCTATAGATGCCCTAAATTGGTCAGGGCCATAATTGTAGATTGTTAAGTGAGGTCAGATGGGAGAGAGAGAAACAGAAAATAAATGAAAAGTATAACAAATAAAAATTTCCCACAAGAATAATAAGTTTTTCAAATCTATCCTTGCGGGCGGGGGGGGGACTCTTATGCGGGGCGGGGGGTGTGGTGCGGGAGAATTCCCACAGACTACTCAAAATACTGAACCAAAACAAGCCTTAACTTTTCCCTTGTCTACAATCTAACAAAACGGGAAGACAATGAAAATAAACACTCCTGTGAGCCCTCAGAAAGGCAAAGAAAGCTCCCATTCAACGCTAAGCCTTATTCCACTCCTGTAAAGTAAATCCAAAACCACGAGCTCAAACTGCTTCATGAAGAATTTACTGAATGGCGGCCAAACGTTGTACACGCTAACCTGAACCACACTGAAGGATATCTAGAGTTCTGCATTCTCCATTTACAACCTGTACCTTACCATGCATGCTTTCGCCACCACTGCAGAAACCGACTTTTACAAAGATGTTCCTCCCGGCAAGTCAATGGAAAGAAGGCAATCTACACGCTGACAACACCCGCCCCCCACCTTTTTTTTTTTTTTTTCCAATCAATACTAGTTTTGACTCCTATACTGCGGCCAGCACACCTTTTTAGAAATCATTAAGGGAAAAGGCGTTATAACGTCCCAGAGTGAACTGAATACTGAGCTCTGAAACAACTTTTCACTGGCTTTCACCTGGCACTAGGATTATCACCTGTTAGAACGCCGCCGCACCCGCACCCTCTACGAGCGGCCGAGAGCGGGGATGCTGTTTCCAGTCACTGGTCCCTGGGCGGCAGGTGAAGGCGGTGAACGCGCATCCACACCCACCGCCCGAGGAGCGCAAACCGAAAGCCAGGACGGCGGCGGCGGGACGCTCCGTTATCCTCACTCTCGGCTGGCCCGCCAGGTGAGCGCGGCTCCATCGCGCCCGCGGCGTCCCGGTGCACGGCTCACCCCGGCTCCACTTCTCCCGCCGCCCGGGCCCCGGAAAGCGAAGTTTCTCTCCCGCCCGCGGCAGCTGCTGTTCACGCGCCTCCCGGCTCTCCGCCGGTCCCGCCGTCTGCTCCGGGCTGCCGCGGTCACGGGCGCCGGGCCTCGGGCGAGTCGGGGGCCGCGGACGGGAGCCGTGACCTGTCACCCCGGGAGGAAAACAAAAGCCGGGTGAGGACCAGCGGGCGCGACCGGCCTCGCCTCCGAGAGAGAAAGCGCGGCGGGGGGCGGGGAGCCGCTCCAGGAGCCGCCGGCTCCGCGCCTCCAGGAGGGAGCCCCTGCCCCGCGGCCCGGCGGGACGTAGAGGAGCCCCGCAGTGGAGCTAGAGGCTTCCAGCGCGCCCGTCTGGGGGATCCCCAGGCCCCCCTGGCCCCGACGCGCCGCTCCCGGGCTGGGGAGCCGCGTGAGGGGGCGGGGAGGCGGCGCAGCGGCGGCCGGACCGCGAAGCAGGGAATTCGGCTCCCTGGGCTTAGCGACCACACTCCCCATCCCTGCGGCCATGGAGCCAGTACCTGTCGCCGCGGTTGTTCGTCTGCTCTGTCTCTCTCCGCCTAGCCCGCGAGCCGCTGGCCCCTCAGCCCGCCCAGCAGGCCACCCGCGCACCGGACGCCGCCGCCCGAGACTGGCAGCGCCCGCGAACCGGCCCGAATCCCCCGGGCAGCGCCCGGCGCCGTCCCACCCCCGCTGGCCGCAGGACCCGCCTCCCATAGGGCCCCGGGGCTGTCAGTCCGCCCCCAAAAGGCGCGCGGGCTGTCGCTCCGCCTGTCCGGATTGGCGGCCGCGCGCCGTCCATGCAAATAAGGCCCCGCCCCCAACCATTTGCACCTCCGCCTTGGTGTAACCTCCGCCTCTCCCCGCCAGCCCACGTGTCTGGCCCTTGCCCTTTGTGGGGGCTGGAGGGAAGGGATGGAGGAAACTGACCGACACCCCCTCCCACCATCCCTTATCTCCGGGAAAACTAATGCCTAAAGAAGCTAGTTGGCTAAGCATATGGATCTCTCTCTGAAAGCTCTGCCCTCCTGTCTGCCCACTAGACCTGCCCTGAGGATGGAGAGTGACAGACCAGGCTTGTTTGTGTGAGGTTAGCCCCAGAAAACAATACCAGGAACTCAAAGTTGTCCATTTGGAACTGGGGAAAATCCCACTTGGAGAACCATAGCACGTAGCACATAGCACTTCCCTCTGGACACTCAGGGACTGTGAAGACTACGCTTTCCTGTGGCTTTCTGCCTTTCAAACATGAGATCCCAGGTGACTGAGAGAGCAAAGGGCCTTAAAAGATGTCTGTGTTCTCTGCCACCTGCGAAAGGGTAGACCTGCTGAGCAACTCAGCTTCAGGAGGTGCTCAGGCCCCTCCAATGAAATGGCCACCCAGAGATTCAGATGAGGGGACTGAGCTAGCCACCTGGGCTTTAGCGAGTAGCTAGCTCAGTCTCATTTTTGAGAAAACAGAAACCCGAAGTCCTATAGCTATGGAGCTTACTAATTACCTATGGAAACCTAACATCTCCTAGCTCCACAACTGCTGTCTAAGCTATATCACCTGGGTCATTTAGGTATTGATGACAAGTTTCTACAAATCACCATCCCTGCCTTCAGGAGGTGCTGCCTGCAGAAATAACCACTAGAGCTGACACTGAAACCTCGTCAAGGGCAAAGGCCCTGTCTCAGTGCCTAGAAGCTTCCCTTTTTACCAGATGCCAGGGAGAGTCACTGAAACAATTTATTTGTGCATTAATTCAGTAAGACAATGGTGATTAAAACTACTCTGCATACTAACAACAGTTGATTAAGCATCTACTATGATTTTTTTTTTTTTTTTTTTCGGTACGCGGGCCTCTCACTGCTGTGGCCTCTCCGGCCGCGGAGCACAGGCTCCGGACACGCAGGCCCAGCAGCCATGGCTCACGGGCCCAGCCGCTCCGCGGCATGCAGGACCCTCCCGGACCAGGGCACGAACCCGTGTCCCCTGCACCGGCAGGCGGACTCTCAACCACTGCGCCACCAGGGAAGCCCTACTATGATTTTTAACAGCAAGAATTAAGCACTGTGCTGTGTGCAGGGTATACAGAGGTGAGAGGACACTGTCCCAGCCCTTAAGGGCTTCAGCGTAAAAGACAGTGACATCCATATTGCATGTCAGTGCTCCTTATGTTTCAGAGACTGTGACAGATGTCTGCATAGGGAGTGGCTATGCATAGGCCAGTGGAGAACTCCAAGGAGAGGGGAATTCACTCTTCCTGGGAGAGTCAGGAAAGGCCTGGAAGAGGTGACTCTAGAGCTGAGTCTTAAAAGATAAGTATTAAAAGATGGTGTTTTTGCCAGACTGACAGATGTGGAAGAGGAAGGAAAGGAACTCCCCTGGGCGGGGGCCAGGGGGGCGGGTTGTGGAGGAGGGAATAGCAGGAGCAAAAAGAATGCAGACCTGGAAAAGCCTAGTAACTGAGGGAACAGCAAGGAACAGTGTGGGCAAATCTGCAGGGCTGTGTAGCCATGTCACATGGTCTGGGACCAGGCTCTTCCAGGAGGAAGACAGAAAGACCCGGGAGGCTGCCAGGCTGTGTTGTAACACACCGCAGCAAACAACAACAGGCCCTGTAGATACAGCTGCAGACTTTTTTTTTTTCCCTAGGCCAGAGTCTGTGGGGAACAGTCAGTTCCACAGTTCCGATGGCAGCCTGGCTGGCCACACCCACTCTCTCAGAAAACCACTCCGGTCACTGCACTTGCCTGCCTCAGCATTTGGAAACACGCGTGCTTGCAATTTCCCTAAGCATTGCTGCCCTTCAGAACGCAAAGATAACATGGGCTATGGCTGCAGACACCTGGGTGTGAGATGAGCAACCCTTTCCTCCTGTGCACAGGAGTCCTCTGCAAGGCCTGTCACCACAGCTGGCTTCATGGGAGTGTAACCTGTGCTCGGATTAATGCTCTGCTGTTACTGTCCTGAAATTCTTAATATTTTAACAAGGGGCCCGCATTTTTATTTTGTGATGGGACCAGCAAATTATCTGCCCATCCTACCTGTCACTGTTAATGAGGAATGCTTGTGATACTGCTCAAACCATATCTCATTTAAAATACTTAGCATGGGGAATTCCCTGGTGGTGCAGTGGTTAGGACTCTGTACTTTCACTGCCCAGGGCACAGGCTCAATCCCTGGTCAGGGAACTAAGATCCCAGAAGGTGCGCGGCACAACCAAAGAAATTAAAAATAAAATAACTTGGTTTGTTCATATGCATTGTATCACCTGATTCTCACAGTGACAACATGGAGTGGGCCTATATTACCGGTCCCATCTATTAGTTGAGAAAACTGAAGTTTGGCAACCTTCTCCAGGTGGCACAGCTAGGAGGTGGCAGAGTTCGTATTTGAACTCAGCCCACCCAAGCACTATTCCATCCACTTCAGAGCTACCTCCGTGTCAGTTTCAGAATCCTTTCAAACATAGATTTGTACATGAAGGATTTTAAGAGTCAGAATACCTGATGGAATGGATATCTGTCATTTCATGGCTATCACCTTTTAAATAGTTTTTCATCAATTTTGAAAAACTCTCCGCCATTGTATGTTCAAATACTCTTTCTGTACATTTTCCTCTTTCCTTCCGGGCCCCCAGTTGAAATATATATTAGACCTTCTCACTACATCCCTTTCTTCTGTATTTTCTATCTTTTGTCCTTCCATGCTTTGTTCTAAAAATTTCTTCTGACTCTTTCAGTTCACTAATTCTCTCTTCAGCTTTTTAAAAAAAATTCTCCTCTTAAACCCATCCACTGAGCTCTTAAATTTGGTTATTCTATTTTTTTTAGTTCTAGAATTTCTATCTGGTTCTTTTTCAGATCTGCTATGTCACTATTCTTATATCCCTTACTGCCCTACTTAATTTTCAAGCTCGGCTTTTCTCTCCTTAAACATAGTAAGTATAGTTGTTTTAGGGTCTGTGTCCCTGGTGGGGGGGAGGAGCACAATCTGGAGTCCCTGGGGGTCCACTTCCATTGTCAGTTTTTCCTACTGGTTCTTCCTCATGTAGTTTTATCTCCTCATGTACCTGGTTATGTTTTGGACATTGTATTTGAAAAATCATTTGAGACATTGATGATAATATCTTCCTCCAGAAAGGATTTCCATTGGTTTCTGCAGGCATCCTGGGACACCAGCAAGCTAGGATCACCTTAACCCAATTTCAGGGGCTTCTGATTTTCTGAGCCTCCCTGATAACTTGAAGCTAGACTAGAGTCTGTGGGAGGGTTTGTTCATTTATGGTTTCCCCTTACTCAGTGCTACAGTTCTTTGAGGTCCCAGTTGAAGATGGGGAGTTTTTTTTCCAGTTATACATTGTTTCATAGCAAACTGTCCCCAAATTTAGCAGTTTAAAACAGATGTCAGTAGATTTTTTCTTAAAGGGCCAGATGGTAAATATTTTAGGCTTGCAGGCCATATGGTCTCTATCATAACTACTCAACTCTGTCATTACAGTACAAAACAGACATAGACAACACATCAATGAATGGCCTGGCTATTTAACAATAAGATTTTATTTGTAAAGACAGGTAGCCACCCTCAACCTGATAAAGGACATCTACAAAAAACCACAACTAATATCGTGCCTAACGGTGAGAAACTAGATACTTTTCCCAGAAAACAAATCAAGGAACAGGACAAGGATGTCCACTCTTGCCACCTCTATTTAATATTGTACTGGAGGTCCTAGCCAGGGCAATTAGTTAAGAAATAGGAATTAAAAGGCGTCAATGGTGGAGCCACTATGGAAAACAGTATGGAGGTTCCTCAAAAAACTAAAACTAGAACTACCGTATGATCCAGCAGTTCCACTCCTGGGTATACATCTGAAGAAAATGAAAACACTAATTCAAAAAGATACATGCACCCAATGATCATAGCAGCATTGTTTACAATAGCCAACAAATGGAAGCAAACTGTGTCCATCAACAGATGAATGGAAAAAGAAAATGTCGTTGGTAGATAGATAGATATACACAATGGGATATTACTCAGCCATAAAAAAAGAATGAAATTCCGCCATTTGTAACAAATGTGGATGGACCGAGAGAGCATCATGCTTAGTGAAATGTCAGATGGAGAAAGACAAATACTCTGTTATCATTTATATGTGGAATCTAAAAAATAAAACAAGCAAATGTATATAACAAAACAGAAACAGACTTACAGATATAGAGAACAGACTAGTGGTTACCCCAGAGGAGAGGGAAGGGGAGAGGGGCAAGATAGGGGTATGAGATTAAGATGCAAACCACTACATATAAAATAGATAAGCAAGGGCTTCCTTGGTGGTCCAGTGGTCAAGACTCTGTGCTTCCACTGCAGGGGAAATGGGTTCCATTCCCTGGTTGGGGACCTAAGATCCTGCATGCTGTACAGTGCAGCCAAAAAAAAAAAAAAAAAAAAAAAAAACTAAAGAAATATTTCACATGTCCACAAAAGTGTATATAAACAAGGATGTCCACTATAGCTATTTGTAATAGTTTAAAAAAAATTTTTACAGATAGCCCCAAGATTCCACTAATAAAAAAAAAAAAAAAAAAGATAAGCAACAAGGATATATTGTACAGCACAGGGAAACATAGCTATTATTTTGCAATAATTTCAAATGGAGTAAAATCTATAACAATATTGAATCACTATGTTGTATGTCTAAAACTAATATAATACTGTAAATCGACTATACTTCGATAAGAGACACATCCATACACACACAAAGGCATCCAGATTGGACAGGAAAAGGTAAAACTATCTCTATTCACAGATTACATGATCTTGTGTATAGAATATCCTAAGGAATCCACCAAAAACCTGTTAGAACTAATAAATGAATTCAGCATGGTTGCAGGATACAAGATCAATTATAAATAGCAATTGTGTTTCTATACACTTTCAATGGACAATCCAAAAATAAAATTAAGGAAAAAATCCCATTTATAATAGCATCAAAAAGAATAAAATACTTAGGAACAAATTTAACAAAAGAGGTGCCAAACTTATACTCTGAAAACTATAAAACATTGTTGTAAGAAGTTAAGGACTTAACTAATTGGAAAAACATCCTATGCATCAAAAGTCTTAACATTGTTATGATGGCAATACTCCCCAAATTGATCTACAAATTCAGTGCAATCCCATCAGAGTCCCAGTTGACTTCTTTATAGAAATTGGCAAGCTGATTCTAAAATTCATATGGAATTGCAAGGGACTCAGAATAGCCAAAACAATATTTAAAAAGAAAAACAATGTAGGAAGATTTACATTTCGTGATTTCAAAATTTACTACAAACAACAGTAATCAACACCTGGTATTAGAATGGGGTAGACATATCCTTGACAATGAAATATACTAGATCAATGAAATAGAATTGAACGTTCAGAAGTAAACCCATACATTTGTGGTCAACTGATTTTCCACAAGGGTACTAGTGTTGGTAAGTATGTGGAGAAATTGAAACCCCTGGGCACTGCTGGTGGGAATGTAAAATAGTTTGGCACTTCCTAAAATGTTAAACAAAGAATTACCATATGACCCAGCAATTCCACTCCTAAGTATATACCCAAAAGAATCGAAAACAAAGACTCAGATACTTGTACACCAATGTATATATCAGCATAAATTCGTAACAGCCAAAAGGTGAAAACAACCCAAATGTCTATCAGCTGATGAATAAATAAACAAAATGTGGTATATCCATCCAATGGAACATTATTTGGCCACAAAAAAGAATGAAGTACTGATAGATGTTACAATGTGGATGAACCTTGAAAACATTATGCTAAGTAAAAGAAGCCAGTCACAAAAGACTGCATATTATATGATTCCATTCATTTGAAATGTCCAGAAAAGGGAAGACAGAAGACAGGAAGCAGGTTAGAGATTGCTTAGAACTGGGAGTGTAGGGGAAGGAAGGATAGGAAGATAATAGGTAAAGGGTACAGGGTTTCTTTTTGAGGTGATGAAAATGTTCTAAAGTTGACTGTGGTGAAGGTTGCACATTTCTGTGAATGCATTAAAACCACTGAGTTGCATAACTGGATTTCCAAACATGGCGGCTGGCTTCCTCCAAAGGGCAAATGTGGAAGCTGCCAAGCCTTCTTAAGGTTTAGGCCTGGAACTGACAGCATCATTTCCACCATGTTCTGTCGGTTAAAGCAGGTCATGGGCCAGTCCAGATTCAAGGGGAGGGAACTAATAATGATGTGAATACCACAGTGCATGGTTCACTGGGGCCCACTGAAGTAACAATCTATTACAATCTGCCCCCTGTCCCCTAATGACATACCTCCTCCCACATGCAAAATACACTCACCACCTCTTAAGACCCCCAGATCTCACCCCATTACTAAGATTGAGCTTGAACTCCATAATTTCATCATCTAAATCAGGTGCACGTGTGAATGAGGTTTCTCAAGGGATTCTTCTCTGAATCTGATGACTTTTGAATTAGAGAGACAAGTTGTCTGCTCCCCACAGGTAATGGTGAGGCAGGGGAAGGAAAATTCCAATAAATATTCCTATTCAGAAAGGAGGAAATGGCAGGCGCATGGCAGCCACAGGTCCATGGTAATTCTGAAATCTAGTTGGGCACGTGTCACCGATTCCTTGGCTAGGTCCCAGTTCTTAGGGTAGTAGGAGTTCTTACATGGTGGCTGGCTTCCCAAAGCCAAAATATGGAAGCTGCCCTCTTGAGGCTTGAACCAGGCCCAGCACAACATCACTTGCACCACGTTCTATTGGGTAAAGTGGATCACAGGGCCAACCCAGAGTCAGGAGAATACACAGGGCATGAAGACCAATAGTTACAGTTCATTAGGGGTCATCAAAGTAATAGCCTACCACAGAGGGAGTTTATCAGAGTTTACAACCTTGGTAGGCCCTGAACTCCAATTTTGTGCCTGTAGTCCGAAGAAGCTTTCAAAAGCACAGCTCAGCCTCTCTGATGACTCAGATTGGCAAATGCCCTTGGGTAAAAGCAGCCCTAAATGCTGGACTCACTTCTCCGTTAGGGTTGCCAGATTTAACAAATAAAAATACGGGGATGTAGCTTCCCTGGTGGCACAGTGGTTGAGAGTCCGTCTGCCAATGCAGGGGACGCAGGTTCGTGCCCCGGTCCGGGAGGATCCCACATGCCACGGAGCAGCTGGGCCCGTGAGCCATGGCCACTGAGCCTGCCCGTCCGCAGCCTGTGCTCCACAACGGGAGAGACCACAGTGGTGAGAGGCCCGCGCACCGCAAAAAAAAAAAAAAAAAAAATACGGGGACATCAAGTTAAATTTAAATTTCAAATAAACAAATTATTTTTCAGTATCACTATGTCCCAAATATTGCATGGGCATACTTATGCTAAAAAAATATTTTGCTGTTTATCTGAAATTCAGATTTAACTGGGAGTCCTATATTTTATCTGGCAACTCTAATCCCTCTGGATTCTTATCATTTCATGTATCTTGGTCCAGTAATTCCTCACTACCTTGTTAGATTTTTTTTTTTTTTACCTTGTTAGATTTTTGATGCTTTTTAAGATTCGAAAATATTTGTCTAATGTATATAGTTGTCTTTGATGAGAGGAATGATCCAAATTCTAAATGGCATTACTACATTTGGGGAAATTCTCCTATCATGAATTTTGCCTCTCAACCTGGAAGTCAGAACTCAAATTCCCAGCCTCCCTTGCAGCTAGATCATAGCTCTACCAATCACACACCTAAGGGAGACTTCAATTTGGAAATGCAGGACAGGAGGTCTGGTGAGTGGCCCCTGCTTTCCGGTGGACAGGTGGCTATTAAAAAATTCCATTTTTTAAAATGAGGTAAATCTATGTATACTGTAGCAGAGATTGTTAGTCATCCCCCAATATCCATTCTCCTCTTTTTTTGTGTGTGGTACGCGGGCCTCTCACCACTGTGGCCTCTCCCGTTGTGGAGCACAGGCTCCGGACACGCAGGCTCAGCGGCCATGGCTCACGGGCCCAGCCGCTCCGCGGCCTGTGGGATCCTCCCAGACTGGGGCACGAACCCGTATCCCCTGCATCGGCAGGCAGACTGTCAACCACTGCGCCACCAGGGAAGACCTCTCCTCTGCTTTTTGAACTGGGTACATGGCTACCTGAAACAAAGAATATATTTCCCAGCCTCCTTTGCAGCTAGGTATGTCCCTGTGTTCTGACTAGTGGGAGCTGAGCAAAAATGTCATAGGAAGTGTCCTTAATGGGAGGAAGGATGTCCCTCTCTTTTTTTCCCTCTTTCTACTGGCTAGATGCAGATGTAATGGCTGGAGCTCAGCCATATTGGACCATGAGGTAGAAGCCCCATGTTGAGTATGGCATAGCAAAAGACAGAAGGAATCTGGGTCCCTAATAATTGTGTAGTCCTAGTATTGCCTGGCTACTTACCCCTGGATTTCATTAATGAGAGAGAAATCAATGTCTAATTTTGCAAGGCACTGATATTTTGAATTTTCCATCACTTACAGCTGAACGTAATCTTAACCGATACACGTATTGATGTGGAATGATTTCTAAGGTAAATTGTTAAACAAAAAAAGTAAGTTGCAAAGCAATGTATATGGTATGATACTATTTTTGGAAAAAATTCAGATAGATATAGCTATGTTTGTATATGAGTAGCTTTTTCCAGAAGGATATACTGTTTGAATTTTTTTCCATGTTGAAATATTGTTTAATTAAGTTAATATTAACTTTAAAAAATCAAAATTTTAAGCCTAGTTAAAATTTTTACATGATTTACATTTTAAAACCGCAGTAATTTGGTGGAACTATGGTTGATTTTCCTCCTCTTTCTATTTTCCTGTATTTTTAGGTTTCTAAGCATATTTACATGCAAAATCAAATTGCTCCAGGCCATAAAAATAATTATGCTTTAACTATTTTTCCTTTGTGTTTTTTGTTTTGTTTTGTTTTGTTTTGGCCACGCCACCCAGCATGCGGGATCTTAGTTCCCCAACCAGGGATGGAACCAGAGCCCCCTGCAGTGGAAGCGCTGAGTCCTAACCACTGGACTGCCAGGGAAGTCCCTAAATATTTTTGTTGTTGTTGATATGCATACCCTTTAGTTCCCAGGACCTCAAAGACCAATATATTGAACATCCACTTTGGACTGCAAATCCATTCAACAATATATATTGAACACCTACTATCTATCAGATTCTAGGTAAACAAAACAGACAAAATGCCGTTGGTCCTGGAGCTAATGTTCTTATGGGGCAGACAGTCAACAAGCAGACAAACATATAAGATTCTTTCAGATAGGAGTCACTGCTACAAAGAAAACAAACAGAGTAATATGATCAAAAGTGTTGAGGACACCAACAGAGAAGGTGGTGAGGAAAGGCCTCTGAGGAGGTGACACTTGTTCTGAGAACTGAATCATGAGAAGGAACCAGTTATGGAAATTTTGAGAGGATGAGAATTCCAGGAAAGAAGCTCAGTACATGGGAGAAACAGAGAGATGGTCAGAGTGGCTAAGGGGAAGTGTGGGGCAGGGGCACTGGTCCCAGAAGAGTTGGAGAGGTGGGCATATGTGTGCTTCAGTGAGAGGCCACTACACACCTAACCAGTACTGCTAAAATGAAAAAGACCAACAGTACCAAGAGCTGGCAAGGCTGTGGAACAACTGGAACTCTCATCCTTTCCTGGTGGGAACATATAGCCACTTTGGAATACTGTTTGGCAGCTTCTTTTGAAGTTAAACATACACTTGCCATATAACTCAGCAGTTCTGCTCCCAAGAGAAACAAAAACGTGTGTTCACAGAAAGAGTTGTACAGGAGTGTTCATAGCAACTTTTTCATACTAGCCTCCAACTACGATCAATGATAATCTCCATCCACAGGAGAAGGGATAACAAGCAGTGGTACAGCCATGTGATGGAATAAAATACAGCAATCAAAGGGAAAAAACTACTGACACATGCAAAAGCAGGGACAAATCTCAAAATCATTATGTTGAGCAAAAGAAGCCAGATGCAAAAGAGTGTGATTCCATGTATTTGAAATTCTAGGAAATACCAATCTAATGCAAAGTAACAGAAAGCAGATTAGGGGCTGCTCAGGCCAGGTGGAGACTGATTGCAAAGAGGAACAAGGAAACTTTTAGAGTGAAGGAAATGACCTAGGCTGTGATAGAGGTTACACAGGCAAACACATCTGTCAAAACTCATCAAACTGTACACTTAAATGGGTGTGTTGTATTGTTATGTAAATTATGCCTCAGTAAAGTTGATGGAAAACACACACAATATGTGTGCTTGTTTACTAGTCTGGTACATTATCTGTCTGCTTCTCTGTATATTTTCTAGGAACTACCTTGCAAATGATCATTTCTAACCTGCTCACTTGTTTTTCTCCCTCTACTCCTAACCCCAAAGGGAATTAAGCCTGTCACCCAGAATTTCTAACTTTTGAGGCTGACTCCCTCACCCAGCCCTCCACACAGAAATGTTTACCTGCATTTTACAGAGAACAGAGGTCCCCCGTGGTTAAGTCAGCAGGAGTGCTTTCCCCGGAGGCCTCCTTGGTGGATTTGGGGGAGCCCCTTTGGGAGGATCCCACAGGCCGCGGAGCGGCTGGGCCCATGAGCCATGGCCGCTGAGCCTGCGCGTCCAGAGCCTGTGCTCCGCAACGGGAGAGGCCACAACAGTGGCCTGCGTACCGCAAAAAAAAAAAAAAAAAAAAAAAAACCCAGTTGTAGCCCAGGTCAATTACACCAAACCAAAAAAAAAAAAAAAAAAAAAAAGAAGGGCAGGATGGTGGGAAGGTGAACCTGATAGTTCAAAGAGAATCGTCAAGACCCTCAGGGATTGCTCAGGAGCATCCCACTGACCTGGCCCCGGGAAAGGGTCCAGGCTCTGTTTTGTAAGCTCATCCCCTTGCCACCTGCCCCGACGCTGTGAGGAACCAGATTTATAGCCCATCCCAGCCAGGTTCTCAGGATCTTTGGGCTGTCATTACATAGCTGGATGCTGCTCTTACCCTGCTGTGCAAAGGACCAACAGGTATTTCCCAAGCCTGGCTCCCTGCAGGGCTGTGAGGTAGCCAAAACACCCCACCCCCACCCTGGGAGACACTGAGGCACCAGTGCCTACTCTCTGGGGACTTAGCTCTGGTGTCTAGAACCTGGCCGACTCTCGAACTGATATTGGCCACGTGCCCTGTGCACTCCCAGAAAGTATTTACTCAGGTTTCTTCCCAGCTTTGCTCTCCCGCCCAGGCTCTATGGGCACAAAGCAAAATTAATCTCATCCCAAGAAGCCAGTGTATCAGCACAGTAGGCATAAGTGGGCAGGGGCAAAAAGAGGGGGGAACTGACTCGGGGCATTTGGTGGGTGAGGAGGTCAACAGGAACCCTACCTGTGGGGAGAACCCTGGGACTGGAAAGAGGTGGCAGCAAAGGCCCAACCCTGTGGCCTAGAAGAGGGATAACCCAATGAGATTTTGCACCATTATGAAGACCTCTGGCTACAGTGACCATATTAGCTAATGTCTACTGGACACTTGTTAGAAGCTGGATGCTTCCAATGATCTAGATGATTGAAGTGCTTTAACTAATTTAATCTTCAACAACAACCTAAGGAAAGTGTAGCACAGAGGAGTTGAATGACCCTCCAAGCTAGCAAGTGGCAGAGTCATGGCTTACCCTCTAAGCCACACCACCTTTCAGAAGTTGAGTGTAGGGGGACTGAAGCTGTTGGCTGGTTGGGTGGTGAACCAAGTATGTTAGATTGGAGACTCAGCAATCTCCCCTGCCCTGGGGATGCTCATCTGAGCTTTTCCCTAGGCTTAAATGCTCAATTTGCACATAGGATAGCAAAAAATTTAATTAAAAAACAAAAAAATTTTTTTTTAGCTGTGTGACACGTCTTGCAACATGCCTTGTGGCATCTTAGTTCCCTGACCAGGGATTGAACTTGGGACCCGGCAGTGAAAGCACCGAGTCCTAACTACTGGACCACCCGGGAATTCCCACAGAAAATTTTAAAATCAGCCATCTGTTCAAAACTGTACAGACACCCAGGGTGGAAGTGAAGGTGATTTCACACCTGCCACTCCACGATGAGCTGTTACCTGCCTGGTCTCACCTTCTTCCATCACATCCTGTCTCCCTCTCCTGTCTTCCTGCCCTACTCTTCCTACCACCAACCTAGAGTCCAAACGTTCTCTGGACTTCCCTGCCCTTCTCCCTTCTCTCCAATGATCAAAATCCTTCATGACTCAGCCCAAATCTCACCTCTTCTAGAAAGCCCTCACTGACATCCGTGGTTGGGATGACTGTGTCCCAGGCCTGTGCCATGGGATGGGATGCTCTTTCAGCATCAGTCACAATTCACTTTGCATTGGGTCACTTCTCAGTGGGTCTGTCTCCCTGTGGGCAGCAGGCCATGGTAATCAGGTCATTAGAGGGTCCTGAGGACATTTCTCTTCATCAACTTGAAACAAACTTAGGCTTGGAGATCCATGTAAATTTTATATAAAAAGCAAGAAGATGAAAAAGTGATGTATGGGATTTTACTCTCAAAATCCCTTTTCTTTAAAATTTTCTATGTTCATAAAAATCAAATAGCTTTAGCATGGCAGAATCTTATAAATGAGGAGGGGCCCTACTTCTTCATTCCATTCAATTTTAATGAGTCACTCATTCATTTATTCATCAGACATTAACTGACTCTGATTGCTCAAAAGCTATATAAATTAGCAAACACAGTAGTGAGTGAGGCAGTATAATGCCGGGATTAACTACATAGACTCTAGCTAGCTGGCTGTGTGTAAATCCCACTCCACCACTTATTAGGCATATCACCTTAGGTAAATAAGTCATTTACATTCTCTGTGTATCAATTTCCCATCTATAAAATGGAGATGATAATGGTAGCACCTATCAAGGTTGTTATGAGGCTTAAATGAGCTAATATATATATAAAATACATATAAAGTGACGAGTCAGAAGAGTGCCTGGTAGGGACTTCCCTGGTGGTGCAGTGGTTAAGAATCTGCCTGCCGGGCTTCCCTGGTGGCGCAGTGGTTGAGAGTCCGCCTGCCGATGCAGGGGACATGGGTTCGTGTCCCGGTCCGGGAAGATCCCACATGCTGTGGAGCGGCTGGGCCCGTGAGCCATGGCCGCTGAGCCTGCGCGTCCGGAGCCCGTGCTCCGCAACGGGAGAGGCCACAACAGTGAGAGGC
>NW_006794582.1:929454-941304 GCF_000442215.2 Lipotes vexillifer
AAAAAAAAAAAAAAAAAAAGAATCTGCCTGCCAATGCAGGGGACACGGTTTCGAGCCCTGGTCCGGGAAGATCCCACATGCCTCGGAGCAACCTTGACTACTGAAGCCCACGCGCCTAGAGCCTGTGCTCCACGAGAGAAGCCACCGCGATGAGAAGCCCGTGCACCTCAACAAAGAGTAGCCCCTGCTTGCTGCAACTAGACAAAGCCTGCGCACAGCAACGAAGACCCAACACAGCCAAAAATAAATTAATTAATTAAAAAAAAAAGAGTGCCTGGTATGTGGCTTTTAAGTCACTTCTGTCAGCACTCTTATAAAATTGGTTTAAATAGAGACCAAGAAGGACCCCCTCAGTCTGGAAGGATGAGGAGGTCCTTGCTAGGTCAAGGAGGGATGGGCATTCCAGGCAACAGGAACAGCACATATGAAGGCTCAGAAGTGTCCACCAGCAAAGCCAGTTGGGGGAACTGGGAATTGGGGGCAGGCTGAGAGGTGCAGGGGTGCTGCGAGCTGTATACAGATGGATGGCTGTGCCATGTCAGGCACTTGGGACTTTATTCTAATGGTAATAGGGAGCCAGTGAAGGGCTCTAAGTGACAGAGCAGCTGTGTGTTTGAGACAGATGGTTCTGGCAACAGTGTGGAGGATGGTATAAGCCTGGAGGTGGGACTCCCCCCACCCATTAGAAGTCCAGGAGGGAGGTGGTGAGAGATGCCCTGGCAGCGAGCCCTGAAAGGAGAGAGTGGATGGAAGAGATGGAACAAGAAAACCCACAGGATGGGGGGCAGATTGGTTACAGTAAGAGAGGGAAGATCTGGAGCAGCCCCCAGGTGTTGTCCTGGGCCACCATGTGGCCTTAGTAAATCAAAATAGGAAATATAGCAGGAGGATCAGGCAGATGTTGTGTTTGTGATGCTCTGGGGAGGGGTGGGCAGAGGTGATGGCTTCAGTGTGGAGCACATTGTATTTAAGTTCCCCTCCCAGGGGTTGTTCTGCCTGTGTGGTGTTTCCTGGGCCCCCACCCAACACACATACACACACACACACACACACACACACACACACACACACACACACACTCACTCTCTCTCTCTCTCTCTCTCTCTCTCTCTCTCTCTCTCTCTCTCTGTCTGTCTGTCTCTAAGAAGACAGTTACTGTGTCTTACTCATTTCTGTATCCACCCCCCATCCTCCCCACCCACCCCAACACCACGCCAGGCACACACTGTGTGCTCCGTGACTGCAGCTAAATTGGGTTTAATGGAATCCAAGCTTGCTCCCTACCCAACCCTCTAGATTGGGTAACGATGTTACAAACACAACCATTCCACCTCCCATTCTCTGGATTACTGCTGTGCTGCCCTGGAGGAGTCCAAGAGAAGCTCCCCCTCCATTTGAGGGGGCAGCCTGCCTGGGACACTGCTGTCAGCCCCAGAGCTGCCACATCAACCTTGCAACTGGACCCTCTTCAAAGCCTTCCCCCCACCCCACCACAGGAAGAGAACAAGGACCTGAGGCCCATGAATGGATGGAATGGAGTGAAGAGAGTGACAGTGAAAGCAAAGAGATCAGACTCACAAAACAACAATGACGGCTCCTTGGAGACATTGCTCCCAGGAGTGACAGAATCCTCCCCCCACCCCTGCCCTGGTCCCCCACGCAAGGTGAGGCCCTGGAGTGAGCCCACAGCTCTTGGGGCTTTCCCTGCTTCCCATAGGGCCATCAGTAAGGAAAATGAAGACAAAAAACTCTAGTTTGATACAAATCCAGAGACAGCCAGACCCCAACTATGGAGCACTCTCCTCATTCCAAGTATGAGCTGGGCCCCCTCATCTGAGAGCTGAGGGTGGAGAGGGGAGTGTGTGTATATGTGTGCCCTTGTGTGCAAACAGGTATGCCTGTGTGCCCACGTGTGCATGCGTGTGAGAGTGTGTGCCCCCAAGGTGCACGTGGGCATGACTGTTGCCCATGATGCACCCATGCATAGGCACTTGTGTCCGTGTATATGTTGCCCATGTGTGTGTCTGTGTGTGCCCGTGTGTATATGTGTGATGATTGCGTAGGTGTGTGTAATGCCTGTCTGGGGGAGGGGCGGGGGGAGCAGTGGGCTATTTGTTTACAAAGTTGCTAGTCTGTGGGCAGGTAGGTAGGCGTGGGTGTGTTTATGGGAGTAGGAGCCGTATGTTTGTTGTAAGGGAAGATTTCTGCCTAGGTGTTTGTGAATAAGGAGGGACAGGTGAGGTAGGGCAGCCATCCTTCTGCCTGAGACTCTGCCTGTCTTTCTACCCTTCCAGGGCTCACCTCCCAGGGCAGCCGCCTTTGCCAAAACGGCCCCAGTTTGATGCCCCAGTTTCAGCTGGCCTGCCCAGCAGAAAGGCGCAATCTCTTGCAGGCCCTGAGGAAGGATGAGCTCATTCTCTGCAAGTTGAAAGGGGCACACAGAAGTGTGGGATGGGAGCAAAAATTCATTTCAGCTCCTCCAGTGTGGCTGACAAAACAAATACCTATCCCACGGGAGGACCTGCCCCGGGATGGGAGGGGTACAAAGTGAGGGAGGCTCTGTCGGTTCTGGTGGTGGAGACCTAGGGGACACCCCTAAACAGATCCCCCAGACTGTGGGGGCCTCGGGGGGGTAGCACTGGAATTAGATAGCAGATGATTGGGAGGCTGTCAGAGGAAGGAAATGGGAGGGAAAGGGGGCTTTCAGTAAGAGAAAAACCTGAGCAAAGGCCCTGAGGCAGGAAAATGCCCAGTACGCTGGAAAGAGTTAGAGCGAAGGGAACCGTAAAGCTCCTCTGGAGGCAGCCTCCTTCACGTACATGGGAGAAAACCTGGGAGAAAACTGAGGCCCAGAGAGAGGATGTTTTTCTGAGACCTAGCAGCAAAAGCGAGGGCTCCTGCCCTCCAGGTCAGTGCTCTTTCTGCTGCTGGGGTGTCAGACTGTTTGATTTTGCCTCCTTTGCTTTCTTATCCCCAGCTAGGCAGGCTGCATCAAGGTCCCTGTTCTTGGCCTCCCTCTGCCAGCAGCCAGCTGTGTGATACTGACCAAGTCACTTCACCTCTCTGAGCCCCTCATCTCCATTATGAAGGGAGTATAAGGCCTTGCCTCACCTGGGAATGCTACCTTTGACTCCCTAGGGAGCTAAAATTTCTCTTAGTCATCCTATCCCCAGCACTAGCAGAAGCTACAGCACAATGTAGGTGCTCAAGTGTTTTTATTTTTATTTATTAAAATACAAGTTTTAAATATCTTTTGGCCATGCCACATAGGACCTTAGTTCCCCGAACAGGTATAGAACCCATGCCCCCTGCAATGGCAGCACAGAGTCTTAACCAGTGGACCACCAGGGAAGTCCCTTAAGTAAGTGTTTTTAAATGAGGGAAAGAAGGAATGATGAGCTCCTTGACTCTTCCGCTACCACCCTCCTTTGAGAGCCTCAGCCTCTCCCCCAGCCCCCCACCCCCACCCCCTGAGGCGGGACATAGGGTGAAGGAGGCCCAGAATCATAAAGACCTTGAAAGGGAAGGCAGGAAAGATGAATAACCTAACTGCACAGAGGCCCTGACTTCTCCCCGTCTCTGGGCAGATGCCCTTCAGAGCGCCCTTCCTGGCAGCCTTGGCCTTGCTGAAAACTGCTTCGGTGAGGGGGCTGGAGGAAGGGCCTAGATCTCTAGCAGAGCATGGGGGCAGCTGGACCCAGGAGGAGCCCTGGCAGGCCTCTCCTCACTCACTGCCACTCGGCTCAGAGAAGCATCCCAAGCGTCCTGTCCCAGTCCTGAGGGGTTGGCTCTGGAACCTTCTGTTTCCCATTGCAATGATTCCTTAGCTTTTTCAAACTCCAATTACCTTCCTTTTTTGAGGCCCCCTTCTCACGTTAAATTTTTTATTGCCTATTTCATTCTTCATGATAGCAGCTGTATTTCTTTCAACCTTGTAACACACACACAGGAAACTAATCTATGGTGAGAGAAATCAGATCTTGGCTACCTCTGGGGTGGGGACTGACTGGGAGGGGGCACGAGGGAACTTAGGCATGCTGAAAATGTTCCAAGTCTCTATCTAGGTGATAGTTACACGTGTATACATATTTGTCAAAATTCATTGAGCTGTGCCGTTAAGATTTATGCATTTTACTGTATGTAGAGTATACCTCAATAAAGTACTGCTAGCATAAAAGACACACATACAGAGAAATACATAGAACAGACATGATCAGTTTAATGAATTATAAAGCAAGTACCTGCATAAACACCACCCAGAATGCTTGGTGCCCCCATGCGATCCACAGTGCTGGCTCCCCTTGGACCCCAGCATCCACACACTGGGCATCACAGGCCCCAGGCACCTCCTGCTCCCCAGATTTACAAGGACTCGGAGACCAGGGATGAGGGCAGCACACTGGCTTTGGAACCTCACATTTCCCATCAGTGTAACCCCAGGCTTGACTGCAACTCCTGTTCTGGTGAGTTGAAGGAACAGAAAACACACTCGTTTCCCCTTTCTGAGACGGGGGTTTCCGTACCAGACTCCCCCGGCCGAGTCTTGGCTGGGGGGTGAGGGGTGTCCCCAGCAAAAGTCCAGGAGAAATGTGCCTTCCCTGCATCCCTGCTAAAAATAACCTCAAGCAGCACTGCTGCCACTGAGCAGCAGGAAGGACGGAATCGTGTTTTGCTTTAAACCTCGAAGCAGCTCAGCAGTTGGGGGCGAGGGAGGGGTGGGAGAGAGAGGCTAGGGATCTGAAGGCCCTGGCAGCACTCTCCCCACACCCACCCTCAGCTGCAACTGGTCCTCTCAGGGGTGCCTGGGAGGAGTGTTGGTCGGCGGCGGGGGGAGGGATGACAGCGCTTCCCAGCAGAGCAGAAAGCCCGGGAACGTTGGGGATGGGTGGGGAGGGGTCTCTGTCCTGCTAACTGGAGCGTGCAGGCTGGAGGGGCAGGAGTCACGTACTCCACGGTGTCCCCACCTCCTCTGTGAAGGACTCTGTCCCAGCAGCCCACGCCAGGCTCCCTCTGCCGCCCCTGCCCTCCTGCAGCGTGGCCGCCTGCCCCCGGGGGCTCGTGGCACACACAGGGCTGAGGATTGTCATTTCACGTTCCCGGCTCTGCCTGGCTTCCGCTCTGCCCAAAGACATCGGGAGGTCCTCAAGGGCGGGTGCGGTCCAGCGCGAGGAATTTCCCTGGAAACGGGAAGTACAAGATGTGTCAGTGTGGGATCCCAGTGCGAGGAGCTGAGGAGTGGCTGAGTAAAGGGAAGAGGCCCTCCTGGCCGCCTGCTCCTGCTCTCTCCTCCCACAGCTCCCCTGCCCGGCTCATGCATCAGAGGCGTCACGTGGTGGCAGGACCGTTCTGCAGTCGACCCCAGTTTTAAGAACTACTATGGGTTGAATGTGTGCCATGTTCCAGGCACTGTACTGACCTTAAATGGATTACCTCATTTAATCCTCTCTGCAAACCTATGACATTGGAATTCTTACTCTCCCTATTTACAGATGATGAAACTGAGGCTGAGGGTGATGAAATACTCATCCTAGGCTACCGCTGGTAGAATATGACAGAGACAGGGCTTGAAGTCATGATTTGGGACACAGAGAACCTCCAGAATGAATCTCCAGAGAACAGTGAGACAGAATTTTGGAAACTGGACCTTCCTAAATAATTTAGGACACTGTTGCTGTACATGATACTCTGGTAGAAAAAAGAGCAGTGGATTTAGGCCAAAATTTGTACTACCAGTTAGGATATTGGCCAAGGAACTTAACCATTCTGAGCCTCAGTTTCCATCTCTACAAAAAGGATACAATAATCCTCATGTAGAATCGCTGGGGAGTAATGAATTTGAACCCAACATTTTTTTCTAAACCTGAAAAACACCAAGCTTCATCCTGCCTCAGGGCCTTTACATGTGATTTTTCCTTGGCCTAGAACTCTAAGTCCCCAGATGTTCACGTACTGGTTTGTTCTTGTCATCTAGGTCTCAGCTCAAACATAACTGTCCTTAGAGCAGCCCACCCCATTACTTGCGACCGCATCACTGTGTTTTATTTTCCTTTGCACTTAGCACGATCTGAAATTAACTTTTTGATTTATTTATTTTGTTTTGTTTGTTTGTTTATGGCCTATCCTCCCTCCCCAACTGCCAAGGAGGTAAAGTTTCTTGAGAGCTGGGACCTCCATGGGGTTCAATGACCCATTCCCAATGCTCAGAGCAGCACCTGGCAAACATCAGAGCTTGCTAAACATTTATGAATAAATGAATGATTATGCTTTAGAAACAGCATTACATTGAAGTGTCTGACTCTCCCTCAGGCCTTGCTGAGCCAAAGGACAGTAAATGTGGGTTAATTGGGACTCGAGAGAGTGTTTCAGTCCTGGCCCAGGCCCAGCCCTGGGGCTCCTAGGCTGTAGGGAGCCATAAGGCTGCTTGGGTTTCCGGCTGCTCCAGGACAAAGGTCAACTCTTTTGCTAGAACAGGAGGTTCTGTACCATCTGGGGCTGCCTGCCTCTGGCCACATCTGCCCAGGTTCCCCAACCTGCACTCCAGGTCCAGGCCAGACCAAACAACTCAAAGTGCCCGCCAGAGAACCCAGGGCTGCTTCATGTCTGTGTGCCTTTATACACACTGTTCCTTTTACCTGGCATGCCCTGCACCCTTGCTCTGCTTGGCTAGCTCCTCTCAGACTTGAAGACTGGCCTCCTCAGAGGAGCCCTCCCGGAGCCCTCTGGCCACACCAAGTCCCTGGCTTCTCAGGGCATTATAGTGATCTGTTTTTGTTAGTCTTCCCAAATAGCCGGGAGGTCTCTCTTTTTTCTTTAATTAAAAAAAATTTTTTGGCCACGCTGCGTGACTCGTGGGATGTTAGTTCCCCAACCAGGGGTCGAACCCAGGCCCTCGGCAGTGTAAGCCTGGAGTCCTAACCACTGGACCACCAGGGAATTCCCAGCCCAGAGACCTCTTGAGGACAATGACTAGCTTTTGTGCCCCCAAGTTGAAGCACAATGCCTGGTGCACAGTAGGTACTTAATAGATGCTCCAGCACAGCTTTTGGACTTTGGATTCCCCAGGCATTAACACAGTTCCTGAGGCACACAATAGGCACTCATGACGAGCACACAACGCATGAACCAGAGCAATCTGACCTGTCTTCTAAAGTTGGAGGTGAGGTAAGGAGTGGGGGTGGGGGTAGGAGTGGAAGATGCTTCCTTGCAAACAAGATGGTGTCAGAGGGCAGAAGGCAGGGGGGACCTTAGGAAACCTCCCAGGAGAAGGGACATACAAAAAGCAAAGGTGAAAAGCAAACACAGATGGATGGAGGCGTATAAACAGGGCTCTCAGTGAGCAAGGAGAGAAAAAGAGAGAAGGAAGGATAAAAGAGGAAGAAAGAACTGGGCTCAGAGGGGACAAAATGTGCCTGTGAGAGCCACAAAGGAAAGGAAGCCAGAGACTTGGCCAGGCCAACTAACTACAGGATGTCTGGTGCCCTTGCTTCAGCCCTGGGAGTAGATAAGGGTGGCACGGGCAGTGTGGTGCTGTGGTCCCTTCCTAGGGTGATAGGGCTGGATGAAAGGTCACATGTCACCATGTTTGGGGACATCTTGGGAAACTCTTCCTCTCTTAGCTCAGGAGAGGCCCTATGTTATGAAACAAAGCACCCCAGATATCACAGTCACAAATTTAGTTTCTTGCCCTTGGGTGAGTAACTTAGCTTCTCTTGCCTCAGTTTGCCCATCAAGAAAGTGGGTACGGGCTTCCCTGGTGGCGCAGTTGTTGGGAGTCCGCCTGCCGATGCGGGGGACACGGGTTCGTGCCCCGGTCCGGGAGGATCCCACGTGCCGCGGAGCGGCTGGGCCCGTGAGCCATGGCCGCTGAGCCTGCGCGTCCGGGGCCTGTGCTCCGCAACGGGAGAGGCCGCAGCCGTGAGAGGCCCGCGGAACGCCAAAAAAAAAAAAAAAAAAAAAAAAAAAAAAAAAAAAAAAAAAAAAAAAAAAAAAAAAAAAAAAAAAAAAAAAAAAAAAGAAAGTGGGTACTATTCTCCTTACTTTAGAGGAACATTAAGATTGTACTGAGTTAGGACACATAAGTGAAATGTATACGCCCTGATATGGCCAGGGATTGACATAACGGTGGTGATTTCTACCAAAACCCTGCTGTGAATGGGTCCTAAGAGAGGCCATGCCAGCGTGCCACTGGGTGCCACAGACAGTCCTGAGTTTAGAGACCTGGAATCCAGGTTCAGCCCCTGGTTTTTAGTTCCCAGTGCTGGAGCAGTACAGTGAGGCAAAGTTTATTCCCAGGTGAGGGGCTGAGTGGCGGCAGGCATGCCAGTCGGCCGAGAGACGACTGAGGCCGCACACAGCCAGCAGGCCTGACCACCCACCGCCCTCACTGAGTGTCCTCTGGGGCCTCTGCATTTCAGCCTGTCAAATGGGCCAAAAATGGTTTTCTGGCTGTCATATTATACCTCAGGGCATGCATGGGCTCTAAGGAGGCAGAGTTCCTGGAATCATTTGAAGAGAGGAGGGAATAAGACTCTGAGGCTTGAGAAATGGAAGGTTTGTGATTTAGGTACATGATCTAAGCCATCCAGCAGGACACTTCGAAGTGCTGGCTTTGCTGTCAGACAGACCTAAATGTGAATCCCAGCTCTGTCACTTCTCTGAGCCTCAGTTACCTAAACTGTCAAAGGGGGCTCACAGTAGCATCCACCTCCTAGAGTCACTGTGAAGAGTAAATGAGCTTGTGTATATCAAGCCCTGAGCCCAATGCTTGGTCCCTAGGAGGCAACTGATATGAGCTATTATTGTGAATAATAATATCACGTGCTCCTGAGGGAGGAAAGCCAGATCACAAACGTATGGATCTCTGGATATCAAAGCCACTTTGAGGAGATTAAAGTGGTCACCACTCAAAAATCATTATGTCACCAAGTGTCAAATTCCATTTTGCAGCTTCTGTTAGGAATGTGTGACTCCTGGGGTGGGGGGTGGTAGGATACCCCTCCCCCACGTCCCACCTCCGCCGTGTTCTCTGTGACCAATGGGGGAGGATCAAGGATTAACAGGTTTGCCAAGCTTTTGGGGTGGGTGTGGGGGGCAACTTCAAAAGAGCCTTCAGCTCACTTCTCTAGCTGGGCTCAGGTATAACTGCTGAAGTGCTCGGGAAAACGGGGTGGCAAGGAGCCTCAGAGGCCCAGAGAAACTTCGGACCCAACTTGGAGTGTCCATGGCCTTGGAGGCTGTTTCGGGCTGGCTGATGGGAGAGAGAGAAGGGGACTGGAGGCTTCAACCTTCCCGACTCCAACTTCTCTCCTCCAGGGCTCACTCTGCCCCCCACACTCACCTCCCAGAAGAGTTTAGATCCCAAGGTCTGACCCATGGTGGGTGTGGGAGCCCAGGTGGGAGGTAGGCAGATGAGAGCAGGGGTGACAGGCAGCAGGATGCCACGGCTGAAGAAGGAAGTATAAATATAAAGCAGCCAGTGTAGGACTGGACAGAGGCCATATGAAACACACGGTACATTCCGGCCCCAGCGTAACAAACTGTACCAGCCTTTTTCAGAGCTGGGAGCACTGAGGGGAGGGAAGAGAGCAGAGGTTCCTTCTAGGTTGGCCCTGCCTCCTCCTCCCCCACTTCTCCCACAGCAGGGAAAGTCCCGATGTTCCTTTTGCAACCACAGGAAACCTACTATCCCTGCTCACACTCTGTACCCAGTGTTCCTCTCAGCAGCTCCAGACTGGGAGGGAGCAAGGGGGCGGGGAGGGGGGGAGGGGAGGTGCCAGGGGGAGGGGAGAGGCACAGCAGCCCAGGTCACATCAGGGAAGGTGGCAAGCATCACTTGGGCACTGACTCAGAGAATCACAGGCTGTAAGTGCTGTAACGGAGGTACAGATGACAGGGAGGTGTAGGAAAGGAAGTGCCTTGCCCAAGGTCACACAGCCACTTGTTCACCAGGGTGGGACCAGAGCGCATCCAGAGCTGGGCAGTGCTGGGCAGCTCTCTTGGGTGTAGTATGTAGGAGTGGCAGGCCAGGGAACAGGCAGTGCCCGGGGAGTGAGGGTGGGGTGCAGCCATATCCAAGGCTGCCTCTACACTCTGATTGGCTCTGGGCAGGTCTGGCTTGGGTACTGTCCCCTCCACTCTTCCCAAACCTACCCCCTTCCCTTAAATATTAGAGATAATATATGTGAAGTGCCTGACATGGAGGCTGGTTTGTGGTGATGTCAAAAAGACTGAGTCACCTCCACGCCTTTTCTCTCCTCCTCCACACACAGAGCTCAAGGCCTAGAACCTCCTGGGATCTTTCTCCCATATCACCAGCTCCTTCCTATTGAGTCCCTATAGCTCTTAACACATTTGGTACTCACCACCTGCTGGCTTGGGTTATTATTTAACCTCACATGCCATGTGTTTGTCTCTTCAACTGGTCTGCAAACTGCCCAAGGGCAGGAAATCATTTCAATACACCCAACATTTATTGAACATCAACTCCAGTGCCAAGCTTGGCCTGTGGGGGATGAGCTCAAGCCATGGGGGGAGGCCTCAAAGAAGCAGACTTTGTTTCTACCTCAAGGACTTTCTAATCTGGTTAAAAGAACAGTATTAGTAAACAGATCACTAGAATATGAGACAGGCCACATGCTGTGTCCTGAGAAAGGTACAGACTGAGTGGGCTGGGCTTTCAGAGGAGAGAGGAATCAGATTTGGCTGGCGCTGTTCCAAGCAGGCTTTATGAGCTAGAGCTTAAGAGATGGGTAGACATGGAGGACGGGCCCTCCTGGCATGGGAAGTGGCACAGGAAACTGTGGAGTTTGGAAGGAGGGAGAAGAAACGACTTTAGGAACTGTGTCATAAACTTCTTGATGACATCCTTAGCATGACCTAACAGAGCCTTCCCTATGGTAGGGGCTCAGTATGTAAGTCCTTTGTCCCCTCCTTGGTTCAGAGATGGTGGAACCTTCAGGACCAGCGTTCAGGGACTTCTTTCTGCAGAAGGATGGGTAAGGAGAAGACGTGGCCCTGAATAAATCTGGGTTTGGGCTGGACAAAGGGAGGGGTCAGGCTCGGGTTTGGGGTCGTCTTCCTCCACCCTGCCACCCCCTCCCACTCGCTAGTGTCCAGGCTCTTCCTACCCTTGGCATCCTGCCAGGGGGTTCCCAAGCTATCCAAAAGAGCTGGGCTTCGTTTGCCAGCCCCTGGGAATCCCTGGAGTCTCCAGGCTTGTGTGAAGAAAGGATCAGTCAGGGAAGGGGTCGGAGGAACAGGGAGGCTCCTCGGGGAGATGGCTTGAATTGGCCCCCTCTAGCAGGCTTCCGTTGTCACGTGACTGCATCCCAAGTCTCCCAAGTCTGGGGCTGACGCACTCCCTGCTGTCCTCCTCCAGACTCCTGGACTGAGCGCTGGTGGGGCTTGGGCGGCAGTCTGGGCGGCTCCTTCTCTTGCATGGAGCTACCAACCAACACCTGCCCCCACCCCTTCCCGATTGTGCTGCCCCGGGCCCCCCACACGCCTGGGGATCCAAGTCGGGGCTCAGGTGGGAGATGGAGTGGTCTGGTTGCGCCAAGGCCGGTGACCGGTCAGGGCCGCGCGTCCGAGGGCTTGCGCACCAGCCCCCGGCCGTCCCGGGTGCTCGCGCCTGGCCCGGCCCCAGGGCGCGCTCGCAGGGCTGCGGCGGCGGCGGGGAAGCTGCGCGCCGAGCGCAAGCCGCGAGCACAAACAGGGCGAGGAGGCTGGTGTGAGCGCCTGGGCCCGGTGCCAGCGCGCCGGGGCTGGAACACAATGTCCCGGGCGGGCGGGCGGGCGAGCGAGCGGGGAGCGAGAACAGCCTGACTCAGCAGCTGGGTAAGTGGGTGTGCT
>NW_006794582.1:941370-945266 GCF_000442215.2 Lipotes vexillifer
CTTGCAGCCTGCGGTCAGCGACGACCCGACTCTCGGAGGCTCCCTCGAGCGGGAGGGGCGAGCGCACCGCCCGCTTCCCGGCTCCCGCCCTGCCTGTCGCTCGGGACCTCCACGTGGCTGGTTTGCGCATCCCTCTGCCTTCTCGCCCCTCCATTAAAGCGTTTCGCTGCCCCCAGCCCGAGCAGAGCGGGCTCTGTCCACTTGGGAGGGGCACTCTCCTCACCCCACCCGGCAGGTGTGACCCACCAGACAGCTGCTGGGTACGCACTGTCGCATTCCCCCACAACTCTGGGAGGCTTCTCTAGGTCTTGGCGTGGGGGATGTAACCCTTAGTTGCAGATGGAGGTAGAAATTTGGTCTAGGGTGGTGGGGAGCAGAGGAAGAGGATGCTGGGAGAAATGGGATTATAGGGCAAGAAGATCTTCCCCATCTCCGTGCTCAGTTGACCCAGAGTTCAGAGTCTCTTCCTGTCCCCTCCCCTCAAAACCGCTAGGCCCCTGAAGATTTCCTCAGAGGGAAGGAGAAGCAGGTGGGGAGGTGCTTTGAAGCCTGAGACCCAGCTTTTCTGCCTTACCCACCCTCCCACCCAAAGCCACAACAAAGACCCATGACGCCTGCCACCCAACCACAAAGCTTCTCCTTCCTCCTCTGTGCCTTATGTCTCCTGCCGTCTGGTGGAGCCATTGTGAGGATGACAGCCCCAGGGCGGGGAGCTCTGATGTCAGCCCAGAGCAGGACTCTTCCTGCGAGGGTGGGGACCTGTCCCATGCCCCAGTCTCCTGGGGTGTCTGCAAGGTGCCCCTGGGGACACCGTGTGCCTGGAGTGTGCCAGGGCAGGCAGGGAGGGGCTCCCTCCTCTGCCAAGTTCCAGGAAAGGCCTGGCAGGCAGCACAGTCCTGGGCTCCAGGGCCTTCCAAGGTGGAGCTGGGGGAGGGATCCCAGGCTGCTGAAGTGCCTCACCTGGGCCTCAGCCCTCGCTTCCCAGGCATCACTGGCACCTTCTTTAGCCAAAATTGAGGAGACAGTTGCCAACCTTCTTCCCACACATACAGGCATACTTCCCACACCTGCGCTCACCCAGCCAACGCTCACCAAATCCCTCAGGCAGAAGGCACTTTCACTGTTGTTGACTCCAACCTTCTACCTGATGTATGAAATCTGTCCACAATATCCCAGGCCAGTGTTCTGAAGCTGTTTGCATACCCATAGTGACGGGGACACATTTTTACAAGGCAGACACTACCCTTCAGGTCTTCCCTATCTCCAAGTCCAGTCACCTACAGGACACCTGCCCTCACATGGCCTAGGAGTGACTGATATCACCCTCAGGTCCCTCATACCAGCTCCACCCCCTTTCCCACGGTGACCCTCCCACCCCCCCAAACTCACCATGAAGGAGGATTAATTCTTAACTATTTTCCCTCCTTCACCATCCTATATCTGATCTATTACCAAATTCTTCCCTTTCTTGCTTTTATTACAACATGTATTATTTGTTACTTTCTTCACTTACCCTTCCTTTCCAACCCTGTAGATTCCACCTTTGGCCCAAATTCCCACAGTCACTGCCACACTGTCCTTTCTGACCCAGGTTTTTCCTTCCTCCTACACACCCTGCTGGAATTATCTTTCTCAAACACTGTTTATTGTGTGTGTTATCAACTTCAGACTCCTCAACCAAGCACACTGGGTACACCAGCTGCTAACCTGTGTGTTCCATATGAAGGGGCCCACACTCATTCATGGTGTACCCAGACCCCAGAGTCCAGCACAGGGCCTGATGCATAGCAGGAGGGGAGCCAATGTTCATCAAGTGTCTGATCCATTTGGTTGTGCTCCTTGCTCTCCGCCCAGTTCTCTTTCCTGGCCTGGTGTCCCCATTCTCATGAAGCCTATTGGCTTCCTGATGCTCACGCAGGCCCTTTTGTTTTGAACAGCCCCAGTTTTTGTTTTTGGCCACACCGCGCAGCATGAGGGATCTTAGTTCCCCAACCGGGATCAGATGGAACTCGCGCCCCCTGCAGTGGAAGCACTGAGTCTTAACCACTGGCCCGCCAGGGAAGTCCCAGCCCTGGTTTTAAAATTTCCCATAATGTTCAGAGAAGGGTGGGGAAGAGAGAAGCTGACGTCCAAATTAACATCGGGGTTTGGGCCAAATACTAACTGCAAAGACCTTGAGTGTCAAGTGGAATGAGGGTAGCTGCCTGCTGGGAACCAGCAAGAAACAGAACACCACCGAGGAGGGTGGAGGGCAGAGAAGAGTGGGTGCAACCAGTGGCTTTGGGGTTTATAGAGGGATCTTGTTACTGGAGATTCCAGCCTGCCTAGCTCTGGGTCGCTACTCTGATGCCCTTAGGTTGTTCTTTTTTGGCACCACATCTCACACACTCACACACTCACACACACACACACACACACACCCAGTGATCCTGGCCCCATCACACCTCATAACCCAGCTCAAAGTCTGATAATCTCCACCCCACTTGGATGGTGTTGTCATCAACTTCCCTCTGAGCCTCATGAGCTGCCTTCATTCTTTCCTATATTTTATTGCTTCATTATGTCCTGTAGTATTTTCATCCCCAAAGATTATAAGCTCCTTCATGGCAGGGACAGTGTTATTTATTTACTTACTTAATATCATCTGTTTTGAGAAGGAAGAATAAGGTAGGGCACTTGGATTTTGGAAGCCACATAGACTTGGGTCTGGATCCTGGTTCCAGCACTTAGCTCTTTGGCCTTGGGCAAGTCTCAACTTTTCGGAGCCAGTTTCTCCATCTGTAAAAGGTGCTAGAGATACTTACCTTGCGGAATGACAGGCAAAGATTACAGAGACTACAAAGTGCCCGTTGCAAAGTGAGCAGGCAATAGCTTGTCTTCCTTACCTGCGCCATGGGAGCTTTCCTTGAATTGGGGGACAGGGTTCCTTAACTACCGCCCCCACCACTAAGACATTTCTAAGCGAGTAAAAGGACACTATTAACACTTACACCAGTTCCACGGACGTAAACCGGAATGCATGGCCACCCTACACTAACTCACAATAACCGGTGAGTGCAGGGTTCAGATCCAGCGCCGCCAGAACCCACTGCCTAAGCATGGCGCCAAGATAGTTCAAGCTGAATGAACGTCTGTCGAATGAACGAGTGAACGGAACCTGTCCTGCCCTTAGCTTCTTGGTGCATCAGCGAGTGAAGAAGCAAAGACTGACAAGGCCGCCCACGCCGCCTCCCCACCCGCACCCCTGTCACAAAGTCTCTAGCAGCCTCCTTTCGCTAAGTCTCGTCTTCTCCAGCCCGCGTTCCCGCCCCTGGTTGCCTTGGAAACAGTGACGTATACGTGAGGGGCGTGACCTCTCGCCATCCTCTCGCGGAGACCCGGGCCCCTTCTTATCCCAACCCGGGGGGCGGGTGAGGTTGGGGACCTCGACCCTGCTGACCCACTCCGGGCCTGGAACTAACCCTGCCCACCTGGTCCCCACCTTGGGCGCGGGACTCGCCGGATTGCGGGCACCCAATAACCAGCCCACCCGGCACCGGTGAGCTGGCGGGGTCCGGAGAACGCCGGCTTCAGTTCCTGGGATCACTCTTCACCCCTTCACCCCCGACAGGCCAGTGGATCCGGAGAACCGAGGCCCAGCGCTCAGCCTAGGCCCGCTTCTTTCCGGGCAGCCCTCGGGCGTGCTCCCTGTCCTGGGGGTGGGCGGGAAGGGTGGGACCCCAGGGCGCGCCGATCCCCGTGGAGCGCGGGAGAGAAGGAGTTAAACGAGGTGCAGGCGCCGGGCGCGGCGGGAGTGGGGGATGGGAGGGAAGGGAAAGTGAGAGCGGGGGCGGGGGGGACCGGAGCGAAAGAACATCCTGTGCCCGCCGCCGGATGCGCCGGGGGGGGGGGGGGGG
>NW_006794582.1:945313-953737 GCF_000442215.2 Lipotes vexillifer
GGGGCGGGGGCGGGGAGTAGTCCGGGGAGGGAAGGCAAGATGTGGGGAGGCTCGGGGCGGGGAAAGGCGCGGCCTCCGCCCCACACTCGGAAATGCTTCTGTGAGGGCGCCGCCCCCTCCGCTCGCCGGGTTTGCCGCGTTTCTTCCAGTCCCCACTCCTTCGCCGAAGTCACGAGCTACCGAGAGGGTCCCCCCAGTCTGGTCCTGGGCCGGGGTAAGCACAAGTTGTGGAGGGCACGGCCCCGGAGAACGTGGGATCCCTGTCAGGGCAGGGGCTGTCCCCCAGACTTTCATCTCTCGGCTTTCTGGCTTTCTGCTGGGGCAGCTCGCACGTGCTGCGCTTCCGCTGTTCACCGAGAGTCACAACGTACATTCTCTCTTTTCAGTTCTGACAGCGCACTTCCGTGTAGTAGGCAGGTTTTCCGGAGGAGGAAACTGAGACTCAGATCATGGAACTTACCCAAACCCAAGCTCGTCGGACTCCAACGGGCTTTTCATTCGAGAGTAGGCTAACTTCCCCTTAGCTTCTCCTGTGCATGCAAGCGCCGGGCCCCTCCGGGGTCCCCCTCCTTAACGGCCTGCTTGCACAGTAGGTCCCCAATAGCGTGTTAGGCTCCTCTAATTAACTAGGCTGAAACACCCATTACCAGAGTCCTGATAGAATAAGCAGGTAGTCTGAGGGTTTTACAGGTGGGAGGATGGTTTTTAGAAACAAAGTATCTCAGGGGAACGGGCTGGATCCCCGTAGTGCTCCTGGTTTAGGAATTTGGTGGGGGAGGGGGGGTTCAAAGAGGGCTCCAGAGATGTTCAGGGCAAGTAAATGGGTTACAGGAGTTGAGATTGATTAGCTTGAAGACGACCAGAGTGGGAGGGGTAGAGGGTGAATGGAAGGGGCTGAATAATGTGCCTTTCAGTCCTCACAGAGGCCCACCATCTGTGTGCTCACTGCCTTGCCATGCCCAACATTTTTGTCCAGGTGAAACCTGCTTATAATAGTAATTATTATTGTCACGTTTGGTGAGCTGTGTGCTGGGCACTGTTCCAAGTACTTAATCCTCTCGAACCCAAGAAGTAGGTATTATTATTCCCATTTTACAGGTGGGGAAAATGAGGCACAAAAAGATTACAAAGCTAGGTCAGTAGCTGAGCTGGTTTTGAACCCTGGCGGTCTGGGTTGAGCCCACACTCTCACTCACTAAATAAACTGCACCTAACGTGATGGGAACATCAGCCTTAAAGGTAGAAAAGCTGGTGCAGATGGCAGAGAGGTGTGTACTAGGGCAGCCCGTGTCCTTTTGCCTTGGTGAGGGCGGGTAAGAAACTTAGGGTTGGCTGTGTGTATATGGAATCCGACTTCTCTCGAGCCAATATTCCAAATTTTTGAATATGACAAAAAAAACAAGAAAAACAAAATCCAAGTTCTCACAAAGAGCTGCAGCCTTCATTTATGCTCCCTAAGAACATTCACTATCATCCCTTGTCACCATCATTTCACAAAAGCAATTCTCCTCAAAAGAAAACAGACATCATCTGAATCAAAAGTGGATACTCCCGGGAGCTTCCCTGGTGGTGCAGTGGTTAAGAATCCGCCTGCCATTGCAGGGGACACGGGTTCGAGCCCTGGGCCGGGAAGATCCCATATGCCGCGGAGCAACAAAGCCTGTGGGCACAACTACTGAGCCTGCGCTCTAGAGCCCGCGAGCCACAGCTACTGAAGCCTGCGTGCCTAGAGCCTGTGCTCCACAATAAGAAGCAATAAGAAGCCACCGCAACGAGAAGCCCGCGCACCACAACGAAGAGTAGGCCCCACTCACCTCAACTAGAGAAGCCCGTGACCCCGCACAGCCAAAAATAAATAAATAAATTTAAAACAAAAACCAAAAGCAGTTACTCCCAAGAAAGGACAGCCCTTGACTTTCCACCAATGAATACACATTCTTTTTTTAAAAGCGTGCTGTGGACTAGCAAAAATGTCACACTGGGGATGCCTCTGCTTCTAATGCATCCAAAACATTGGAGGGCAGAGCCCAAAGGAATGGGCTTAGGTATATATAGCAGGAGGGAGTTAGGTTAGAGCCAAGAAAGAACTCTCCTTCTTTGGAGATCTTTAAAGAGCAGGTGAATACTGCATTTACTTAGAATGAGAGGGTTGCAGGATCAGCTACATGGACTGGGGAGGCCAGTAGCTCTGGGTTCTGCCTCAGAGAAGGACCAATCCTCAGATCTACCCGGGGAGCTGGAACCTAAAACAGTCCCTTCAGGCAGCCATTTCCTGCCTGGAGTTCATGGAGCTTCATAGGTGGTCCCATGGTAGTGGGGGGGCCTCCAGGGGCCTCTGTCACCCTTCACTACAGGGAGTCCATGTAGTCAGCCACTGTTGGGCTGCACCCTGCAGGCCTGTAAGCCTTAATAGTTGCCCAGCCTTAGACTGAAGAAAGAGCCTAGAACAGCAACAGAGACATTCATGGTGCCGAATTCATGCCGGCGAGGCAGTATAAGAACAGCCCACAGGGTTAATATAATGGTGCCTTTCTCCAGTGGGAGCCTGGATTAATTACCTTAGTAGTCTTAGGTGGAGCCAGGTATAAACCAGGTGAAATCTGTAAGTCCCTTTCCAATCCTATTCCCCATGGGACAGCAAACCCAAACCACCAGAGACTTACCTGCCAGTCCCAGGACCATTTGATAGTGTGTTCCTCTGGGGGTAGATCCTGTAGCGAAGGTAGCGAAGGCAAAAGTGAGTTACTGTCCTGAGAGAGAGCTGGCAGCGGTCTTTCGGTGGTCAACAGTTGAACTTGGATTGTATTGACTCGTTGCCTCTGGGTTAACATGGCCCTGGGATGATTGCTCCTGGGGTGTTCAGCTACAGTTCATAGAGCTTGAGTGAACCTCTGGTCCACCTGTTGAGACAGTGGGTTTTCGTCTCAATTGTTAAGTAATCCTTTCATCCCTTCCATTAGCCCGGCAGCAGTGGGGTCGTAAGGCAGGTGGAAATGCCAGTGTGTGTCTTTTTTATCAGCCCATTCCTGAACTTCATGACTGGTAAAGTGGATTCCTTTGTCACTATTGATGTCCGTGGGGTCCTGTATATCACACACAGCTGTCCTAGACCCCAAATAGTGTTTTTTTGCATCGCTAGATGACTCGGGTAGGCCTTTTGTAATGTCTTCCACCTGTTGTAAGCTGCATATAGCTGTTGTTCCATCAGGCTGTATATCATTTCTCTGCCCGCTTCCATAGCAGGGGTCAGAAGCCCAAGGGTACTCTTATTTTGTTGTAGCACAGGCCCCAACCAAACTTTTCCAGGTAACTGGCCATGTTCAATTCACAAGAGTGTCCCTGAATTAATATCCTCTAAAGCCTGTGTCTAACTGTTTAGGGGTAAGAGGCTGGGGGGTACGCTTGTCTTTTGTAGATAATCCAGGTCCTTGCGTTTGGTCTGTATTCACCAGCCATCCCCATGCAGTCAGATGAGCCACCAGCATAGGGCTGCTACTTTTAAACTGGAAAGAGGCTCTGAAGTTAACAGAGTAGAAGAGAATCAATATAATGGAAGAGAAAGACACCTCTCATGGTAGTCAGCTGCCACAGGGCCCCATAGGCTAGTGGACGGCCACCTCAGGATGACCCCTGCAACCCTCCATTCCCTGTCCTTACTTCGCGACATCTCCAAGGCTTCTTCGGCCTCCTGGCTGGCTCCCCAGTCGTTGGGCTGCACTGTGCAGTCCTGAAAGCCTTGTAGTTGCCCAGCCTCAAGATTGAAGAGTCTGGAGACAGCAACCAAGACATCAGTGGTTTATTGGACAGGGGTGTCTTAAGCAAAAGGTTAAGACCCACCAATCATGGCAACACCCCACCGATTATGGCAGGCAGGCAGGCAGGCCATGGCAGCAATCTTTGCTACTCGGGTAGAGGAGACTACTATTTATAGGGAGAATTGACGTCAGGTTGGCTTATCAGTTACCAGGGAAACCAGCTGGGGCACATCCAGTCACAACCCCTCAGATTAATGACTATCACGAGGGCAGATGTTTCCCTTTAATAAATTAGCAGGTAGAGCAGGGATTAGATCAGTCACTAGCTGGGGCAGGGGGCAAACATGTTCACGTGAGTAGGGCGCAGGTGGAACGGACTGGTCGAGCAGAGGGTGTACAAAGAGCAAGAGAACAGCCATCTTGCTGTTCAGCCATCTTGAATGGCCTGACCATACATCCACCTTGGGCCAGGAGTGACCCTTGAGGAGGGCCGGGGTTGGGAAGGAAGAGAGGAAGAGAATGGCCCCCTGGGAGTGTTGCCTGCAGCCTAGGGTGACATGGACGAAGGCTCTGAGTGGACAGACCTGGCTGGCTGCAGCATCCTTGGGGATGCCGTTTCCCTATTTCCCCACCTCCTGCAAACCCAGGTGCAGCCCAGGGCCCAGAGCCTTCCAACAGGAGCTCAAGACCAGGCAGCTGAAGCCCTGTTCTGGTACATCTCCGCTCAGTGCTGGCTCTGGGTCTGAGCCTGGCTTGGGTTCCTCCCTGTTCTGTACCGGAAGGTGAGACCAGAGGGTGTGGGGACACTGGGGGTGGGGGGAGGAGAAGGGAAAGGTCTGGTCTCACCTGCCCCATCCTAGTGGTGGAGGTGGTGGAGACTGAGGCCTCCAAAGTTGGGTTCTCATCCTCCAAGGTGGTGGCATTTTCTGACTCCAGAGGAGGCCTCAAAGCCCATCCCACCCTGTGTGTGTGTTGTGGGGCATGGGGTGTGATACTCCCAGATTTAGGCTTCCATGGTTTAATGGCACAGACCTACCCCAGGTTTAACCCTGGAGATTTAGAATGTTAAACCTGGATCCCCTCAGGTTACAAATACAGAAACTGAGGCCGAGGCAAGGGCAGTCCCCTTCTCCTCCAGAGTCACACTGGTTAAATGGGCCTGGAGCCCCCGTGTCCAGATTTTCTGACGTTCTCTCCTCAAGTCCTCAAAGAATGACAGAAGTCGTAACTTGAGCATCTACTAAGTGCAGGACTCTGTGCTGGATGTTGGAGACGCAGAGACAACTGCCCTCAGGAGCTTTTGGTCAACAGGTAAATATACACAGAGAGGAACATGCAGATGCTGGAAAATGATGGATTTGCCTCGAGACTGCAAAACTTTGTAAGGTACTTGCCTCCTCTTCATCCTGTGATGGAAGTGGGGGGGCCCTGCCTGCAGAAACGCCCCAAGGCTCAGAAGTGGATCTATGGTGACGAGATCAAAGATGGGGGGACCAGGGAAGTGAGGGAACAGGGCTGCCAGTGGGCACACCCCAATGTCCCCCCAAAAACATCCAAAGGCCCCCGTCCATCAATTGGGCCTCTGCTGCCATCTAATGGAGGAAAGGTAGCCTCTGGAGCCACCAGCCTGGCTCCCCTAAAAAAGAGGGATGTGAAGGACCTTCCTGCCCACAGACCTTTTATTCCTCTGGAGTCTTAAGCTTTGTTTCCTGCAGCCTCTGAAGCTCCCTGGCTGCCCCGTTTCCCGACCACCACCCTCCATCCCACTGTTTCCCCAGTTTCCTTTGTTGCCCAGGTTCTGGTTCCTGGCCCTGCTAGAGTTCTGGTTCCAGAAGGCCTTTGCTAGGGGCCTCGGGCATGTGCTGCATCCCCCAGCGCCTGGGGGAAATGGACATCTGCAAAGGTGTAGTGAGCCTGGCTACAGCCGCTGGGGCCATCTGCCTGCTCTACAAGGCCATCAGGGCGGGCATAAAATGTCAACCACCCCTCTGCTCTGCCTCACCCATCTGCGTGGCCCGTGAGTGTCCCCGCCCTGGGGAGAGGGCTCGGCCCCAGGAGGTACCTACTCCCCAGGTCTCCCGTATGGGAGGGCCCCAAGGGGACTCCTCCACGTTCCTTTCTCCTTCCCCTTTCTCACCTCCATCTCCCTCAGAGCCACCCTAGAGATGCTAGCGCAAGCTCCCCAGGTAGTGGGTGGCACTCAAGTGCCTCCTCAGGAGTCATCTGGCAGGTTTCTAAATTCTACATTCACTCTGGCATCCAGGAGCCACTGCTTGGAAACTTGGCATCAGCAGTTCTCCCCAAGGGAAAATTGGGGGACCTACATTCTCAGAGCCTCCACTAGTCCCTATGACAACTTTGTGCAAAGTAGAGGAAGGAACCACTTCTGCAAGACTTTGTATTGCCATCTGCTGGAATATCATTGCCATATACCAGTTATGATGAAATACTACATATTACTGCCATATGCCAGAAAGTTGTTATAGTAAACATACAAAATTTTTTTGTTTACGATATGAACAATACAGCCTTAGATGTGGTGCCCTTGTGCAATACACACCCTGTTCAACTGTACATGGTGGTCCTGCATATAGCAAGAAGCCTTTTCTTCAGAAAAGGCAAGACAGCCTCGTCCCCAGGTCTCTCTCCCACCGCTTCCCAAACCCCGTCTTTCCTCACTTCTGAGTCCACAGCCTGAACTGGGCTGGGGTGGCTGTCTAGGCCTGGCAGTTGAGCGAGAGCAGCACGGGCGGGACTCAGGTGAGCTCCGGAGGCTCCTCAACTGTTTGGAGTGCAAACAGGATGAGTACACCAAGAGCATGATCCTGCACAGTATCACGCGCTGTGTGTACTTGCTGGAGTCCGAGGTAAGGGAAGGGAAGCAGGAGGTCCTTCCCAGCCAGCCTGGCCCCTGGGGGCTACATCTTTCCCTCTTCCCCCTTGAGTAGCCAGACTGTCCTGGGACCTCTCTCTGGCTGATGGTGGGAGGGGTTGTGTTGAGGGGTTTTGGTGACATGGGGGGGTAGGGGGACCAGGACACCCGCTTCTCCCGCCTCTTCTGTCTCTCCTGGCGCACTCTAGGCCTCTGCATGTACCAATGATGACATCACGTTGGTGGGCTCCATGCTGGATGACAAGGACAACAGTGTCAAAATCCAAGCTCTGAACACACTTAAAGCTTTCTCTGGCATCAGAAAATTCAGGCTGAAAATCCAGGTGAGCCCAGCGACAAGTATGGGGCAGAGCACATAGATGTCCATAAGCCATGGGCCATTTAGTGGGCATAGGATGAATGGTCATGTACCAGAAGTTCGTTTGGGTCTGAGTTTGTAACCCAGAAATATGTTTTTCCTTGGAAGTAGGTGAGAAAATGGTGGTGAGATTCCCAGTAGGGTCATAAATGTCTGAATCTCGGGATAAAACTGTGCTAGGTCCCTAGGAGTATCTCTGAACCCCAAACAGCAGAAATTCCCCAAGTTCTTTCTGACAACAGCCAACTCTCGACAGCAACTGGGTGTCCTACAATTCAATTCTGACACTATCTACCTGGAGTTAGTACAGACCCCACAGCTTAGGGCTGAGTCCTGTAGGACTGCCCCCCACTTCTGATTGACCAGCTGTAGATTTGGAGGTTCCCATGCCCCCTCTCCTCAGGCTTGATAATTCACTAGAATGAGTCACAGAACTCAGGAAAATGCTTTACTTACACTTACCAGTTTATTATAAAAGATAGAATTGAGGAGCAGCCAAATGGAAGAGGTGCATGGGGGAAGGGCTTCCATGACTTCTCCAGGTGTGTCACCCTCCTAGCACCTCGATGTGTTCACCAACCTGGAAGTTCTCCAAACCCTGTCATGTAAGGGTATTTATGGAGGTTTCGTTACGTAGGCATAATTGATTAATCATTGGCCATTGGTGATTGAACTCAATCTCTGGTTCCACTCTTCTCTGCAGAGGTCAGGTATGGGGCTGAAAGTTGCCTTGAGTTGCCTCATTTGCATAAACTCAGGGATCATGGAAAGGGGCTCATTATGAATAACAAAAACCACTCCTATCAGGAAATTGCAAGGATTTTAGGAACCCTGTGCGTGGAATCAGGGACAAAGACCACGCTCTGTTGGTCTGAGGCTGGTGGCTGGGCCACTGATGTCTTCACTACCACCACGCAGAGAAAATATAAGCCACCAAATGTCAGTTCCCCCAGCTTCCTGCTACTAGGCCTCCAGGCTTACCTGTTACTCATCCCTTCCTGCTTTCCTGCTGGTGCCATGAAAAAATGGCTTTCTTCCTGTCTGTGTTCAATGTTAGTCTCAGTCCTGGATCCCATCTGCTTCCCTGAGGGCCTCTCTCCTTGATTAAACTCTGTCTGATATGGCCTCCCCCCGGCTCCTTCCCATTAGTGTTCAACAAGCTCTATTCCTTCCCATCTTAAAAGGCAAAACCAAAAAAACATCTTCCTTGACCTCCAAGTCTCTCTCTAGCAAATGATCTCTCTCCCAAAATATTTTACTTAAAAATAAGTGGTGGCGCAGTGGTTGAGAGTCTGCCTGCCGATGCAGGGGACACGGGTTCATGCCCCGGTCCGGGAAGATCCCACGGAGCGGTTAGGCCTGTGAGCCATGGCCGCTGAGCCTGTGCGTCCGGAGCCTGTGCTCCACAACGGGAGAGG
>NW_006794582.1:953747-960187 GCF_000442215.2 Lipotes vexillifer
GGTTACCCAAAAAAAAAAAAAAAAAAAAAAAAAAAGTAAAATATTCAAAACTTGCAAACATTTTATGCGTGTATGGTAGAAAGAATAAGAATAAAACAAAACACATGTAACCAGAACCCAGGCTAAGAAATAGAACATGACCAGTTGGTTAGATGCCCCAGATGCCCCTCCTTAATCCCCGCCTCCTCCCCCACCAGAGGCAATCATTCCTATGTATTTTGTTCATCAATTTCTTGATTTTCTTTGTAGTTTTACCATATACACACATGTCATCATTTTCTAGCAGGGCACGGCAGACAAAAATAGGTAAAACATAGTTAGAATGTTTTTAAGCTTCATGGATCTGGAAGTATGCAGTTTGTATTCTGCGGTTTGCCTTTTCCCTCCAACATGGAAAGATTCGTCCTTATTGATGTGAACTGGTCTGTTTCCTTCTTTTGCACTGCTCTGTAGTGTTCTAGTTCATGAATACCCTGCAGTCTTATTCATCCAGCTGCCCGTGAGTAGGCATTTGAGTTGTCTGCACATTGTGCCATGAGCATTCTTTACACATCTCCCTCGTGGACATGTATGCAGGAGTGGGATGGTCAGGTGAAAGGTATGCCCAGCTTTTCAAGAAGGGCCGTATCAGTTTACACCCTCCCACCAGCCCCGCATGAGTGTTTGCTGGTGCATCATTTCTTCCCCGACACTTGGTATTTTCACACTTTAAATTTTTTGCATCAAACTTTTTTGGGGAAAAAAAGGTCTCTAGGTCTCCACTTGCTGGCTGCCTCTACTTTATCCCTCGACCCTCTCAGTTGCCCTAAGGCTGTGATTCTCAAGCATATCAGAATTGCCTGGAAAGCTGGTTAACATATGAAGAGTTCAGGGCATTACATCCAGAGGGTCCAGTTCAACAGGGAAGCTGTGTTTTTCACAAGCCCCCAGCAGATTCTGATGCGCGTGGCCTGGGCACCACTGTTCCTTCTTTCCCGGGGTCTGTATCCTGAGGACCTGACCCCTGTTCTCCTCTCTCTGGGTGAATGCAGCCACTCCCTACTGAGGGCTGGGGGGAGGGAGGAGCAGGGTACTAATGGGAATGCTGTGCTCCCCACTCCAGTCTTCTGGCATCCTTCTTACGTGGCTCACAAAGGTACAGCTTGTAAGAGTATCTGCCTTTGGTAATAAGGCCCAAGCATCTTGCAGCTCAGAAGCCAAAATTCCTTTTTTCTTTCAACAAATGTATATTGAGGACGTACTTTGTGTCTAAGCACTGTGCTAGGCACTGGAGACACAGCAGTGAACAGAGTGGGCAAGATCCCTGCCCAGTGGAACTTATATTGCCTGCAAGGCAGGCAATACACAAATAAGTGAAATATATGGTGTTTCATGGGGCAAGTGCTATGGAGAAAAATCAAGAAGGGTGGTAAGGAAGGCTGGCATGGGGGTGGTGTTGCAAGGGGGTGCTGTTGCAATTTCAAAGGAGAAAATCTTTGGGACCTAGGGCTTGATAAAGAGGTCATAGAAATGACACCGAAAGCACAATCTATAAAAGAAAAAATTGATAAATTGGACTTCATCAAAATTAAAAAAACATTTGCTTTGTGAAAGACCCTGTTAAGAAGATGAAAAGACAAACTGCAGATTGGAAGAAAATATTTGCAAACCACATTATCTGACAAAGGACTCATATCTAGATTATATAAAGAACTCCCAAAACTCAACGTCAAAAACAATAATAATCCATTTAGAAAATGGGCACAAGACATGGAGATATTTCACTGAAGAGGATATACGAATTGCAAATAAGCACATAAAAAATGTTTAACATTTAACTAGCCATTAGGGAAATGCAAATTAGTACCACAATGAGATATTACTATACACCTATTAGATGATTTAAACTCCAAATTAGTGACAATACCAAATGCTGGTGAAAATGTAGAGAAACTGGATCTCTAGTATGTTGCTGGTGGGAGTGTAAAATGATACAGCAGCCACTCTGGAAAATAGTTTGGCAGTTTCTTTAATGAACTCTTTTACCATACAAACCAGCAATTGCACTCTTGGGCATTTATCCTGGAGAAATAAAAACTTACGTCTGCCAAAAAACCTGTTCACAGTTGTTCGTAGCAGCTTTGTTTGTAATGGTCAAAAACTGGAAACCCAAATTTCTCTCAGTAGATAAATGAATAAACAAACTGTGGTAGTCCATACCATGGAACATTACTCAGTAATAAAAAGGAATGAACTATTGATACACACGACCACTTGGATGGATCTCAAGGGCATTATACTGAGTGAAAAAATCAATTTCAGAAGGTTACAAAATGTGATTCCATTTATATAACATTCTCAAAAATGACAAAATTAGGGCTTCCCTGGTGGCACAGTGGTTGAGAGTCCGCCTGACAATGCAGGGGACACGGGTTCATGCCCCGGGCTGGGAAGATCCCACATGCCACGGAGCGGCTGGGCCTGTGAGCCATGGCCGCTGAGCCTGCGCGTCCGGAGCCTGTGCTCCGCAACGGGAGAGACCACAACAGTGAGAGGCCCGCGTACCACAAAAAAAAAAAAAAAAAAAAAAAAAAAAAGGACAAAATTAGAGAGATGGAAAACAGATTAGTGGTTGCCGCTGGTTAGGGCTGGTTTTGATGGGCAGGGCTAAGTGTGACTAATAAGGGACCCACAAGGGAGATCTATGGTGATTCTGATGGAATAATCTGTTGATTGCAGTGGTGGTTACATGAAGCTACCTATGTGATAAAATGACATGGAACTATACATACACATTGTGCTAATACCATTTTCCTGGTTTTGAAAATATACTGTAATTAAGATGTAGCTATTGAGGGAAACTGGGTGGAGGGCACATGGGACCTCTCTGTACTGTTCTTGCAACTTCCCATGAATTTATAATTATTTGAAAATAAAAAGTTTAAAAACAAAAAGTGTGTGCATATTGACAGTGCTACGGGGAAAAATAAAGGTGGGGATAAGGGAGGCAGGGATGGGGGTGGTGCTGCCGTCTTAAAGGAGCGGGTGGTTAGGGAAGACCTCCCTGAGAAGGTGACATTAAAGCAAAGTCTTGAAGGAAGTAAGAGTGAGCTGTGAATAGCTGAGGAGGGAGAGCGTTCTAAGCAAAGGAAACACCATGTGCAAAGACCTAAGACAGGTGTGTACCTGGCATGTTCAGGGAATAGCTAAGGCCATTGTGATGGAAACCATGGGAGCAAAGGAGAGAATAGGAGATGAGGCCAGAGAAATAATGGGGGGAGAGGGACAGATCGTGTCAGACCTTGTAAGCCACTGTGAGGACTTTAGCTCCTACCCTGAATGAACTAGGGACTCGAGCAGTCCAGCCTGTCTGCTGTTCTGAGAATAGATGCAGGGGACAAGGATGGAAGCAGGGAGAAGGAGGCTATCGCAGAAACCCCGGGGAGAGGTGATGGTGGCTTGGAACAGGGTGGTAGAGGGGGATGGTGAGAAGTGTCTTGATTGTTGGTAGATTTTGAAGGTAGAGCCAACAGGATTTTCTGAAAGATTGGAAAAGGGTGTGAGAGAAAGAAGGGAGTCAAGGAAGAACATAGATTTTTGGTCTGAGTAATTGGAAGGCAGGTGTAACCAACAGCTGAGATAGGAAGGGTAGTGGAAGGAGCAGGTTTGGGAGCGGGAATGTGTTGACTCAGAGGTTTAGTAAGATTCTCAGAAGTGGAACTGGCACTTGCATATATGAGTCTGGAGTTTAGGGAGAGGTCTGGTCTGCAGATAGAAACTTGAAAGTCATCAGCATATGGGTAATTTTTAACACTGAGTCTGTGAGTCTTTAACACTGTATCACTAAGGGAGTGATGAAGACAGAGGAGGCGGTTGGGCAGAAGAACTGGGAAAGAAACATGTGACAGAGAAGCCAAGCGAAGAAAGAGTTTCAAGGGGGTGAGAGGGGTCAACTAGGTCAAATAACGTTGAGAGTTAAAGTGGGGAACTGTGTGTGGGGTTGGCTCAGTTTTTGTGGGCGGGGGCAGTGAAGAGTGAAGGCAGAGGCAGGGCTAATGTTGAGGATTATCATATAAAAGTAGAAAATCCTCCTCTCCCCCCTCCCTAGGAGCACTCCGTCAAGGTGCTGGAACTGATCTCCACCATCTGGGACTCACAGCTGCACGTTGCAGGCCTCAGACTCCTCAACAACCTCCCACTGCCTGACTTTGCACATCCACAGCTGCGACGGGTGATGCCTGCCTTGATGGAGATCCTGCAGTCAGACTACATCCTGGCACAGGTGCCTGAGGACCAGAGCCCAGGCTCTGCCCTCCTGACCAGCCCTGGCACAGCACCTAGAGGGAGGAGCAGAGATTTGTGTCTTCCCTGCTCAGGCCCACCTGTCTTCTCATTCTTTACCCTTTCCTTTATTCAGGTGCAAGCCGCGCGATTGCTGAGCAACCTGGCGCAGGAGAATGACCTTCTCTATGATATTCTCAACTGCCAGGTGAGAAAAGAACTGAAAGATGGGCTAATGGATGTGAACTCAGATATTGTGAAAGGAAGAATCGTGGATTCTTCAGACAGACTTAGCCCTCACAAAATCATCTTGTTCCTTTCTGCCTCTTCACTAGATACATTGCAAAGCACCCCCTCTTTTGTCCTCCCAATACAATCAGATTTTCCTTTGAGGGACTTTCTGCACTCTGAGAGTCAGGAACACAGGTGACAGAAGTTCATGTAGGTATTTTAACATTAGGGGAAAATTACTTATAACAAAAATAATTATTAGGAATAGACAGGGTCACTACATAATAATAGTTCAGAAGGATAAAGCAACTCTGAACTTACATGAACTTAGTAACAATCTCAAAATATATATATGGCAAAACTTGATAGAATTATAAGGAAATCGTTTTTTCTTTTTTCAGTTTGACTGAGGTATAATTGACAGATAAATTTGTAAGATATTTAAAGCATATGTAGGAAATCAACTATACCCCAATAAAAACTAAATATATATATATAAAACTTAATTATACTAAAAAAAAGTGTATGTTGTGGTGATTTGGTATACGTTGTGAAAGGATTCCCACCATCTAGTTAATTAGCACATCCGTCACCTCACATTTTGTTTGTTTTTGGTGAGAACATTTAAATTTTACTCTCTTAGCAAATTTCAATTATATAGTAGTGTTATCAACAGTACTCACCATGTTTGCATTAGACCCTTGGATCTTATTCGTCTTTTAGCTGAAAGTATGTACCCTTTTACCAACCTCTCCCTATTTCCCCCACACCCCACCCCAACCCCTGGCAACCACTTTTCTACTGTTTCTGTGAGTTTGACTTAAAAAAAAATTCCACATTTAAGTGATACCATGCAGTATTTGTATTTCTCTTTCTGGCTTATCTCACTTAGCATAATGTCCTCTGGGTCCATCCATATTGTCACAAATGGCAGGATTTCATTCCTACAGCTGAATAATTGGAAAGAAAAATGGACATATCTATCACCACAGTGGAAAATTTGGAAGATTTTAACTATTCTTTCAGAAATTAATACATAAATACCTAAACCTAGTAAGGTTATACTTGCTGCAAATAACACAAATAAGCTTGAGCCATTAGACATATCCAGAACACTCTACAATTAGTAAATGCACATTCCGCTCAAGTACACACAATATTTACAAAAATTAACCACATGCTAAGCTTTAAAAGTTTATCTCAACAAATTTCCCTGAATCAATATAATCATATCACTCATGTTTTATGACCACAATGAAATTATGTTAAAGAATGATAATGGGGGCTTCCCTGGTGGCGCAGTGGTTGAGAGTCCGCCTGCCGATGCAGGGGACGCAGGTTCGTGCCCCGGTACGGGTAGATCCCACATGCCGCGGAGCGGCTGGGCCCGTGAGCCATGGCCACTGAGCCTGCACATCCGGAGCCTGTGCTCCGCAACGGGAGAGGCCACAACAGTGAGAGGCCTGCGTACCGCAAAAAAAAAAAAAAAAAAAAAAAAAAAAGAATGATAATGAAAACTAAAAAATTCCTATACAGTTGGATCTGAAACTTAGATATATTGGGGAGTTGAGGCAATAGGAGGATGGAGGAACTTTAGAATTTACCTTGACTTCATTCCTCTCTCCATCCCACTCACAGGTACACTCCAACTTCCTGAACCTGTTCCAGTCCACACAGCCCGGGAGTCTGCTGCCCGAAGTACTGGTGTTTGCAGAGCGGCTGAGCGAGGGCCGGGGTGCACCCCACTACCGTGCTGTGAAGTGGCATTACAATGAACAGTCTGTGCACGAAGCTCTCTTTGGGGATGACTCACGACTGGCAGACCGGCTGCTTGCCCTGGTCATCCACCCCGAGGAGGATGTTCAGATCCAGGCCTGCAAAGTCATAGTCAGCCTGCAGTGCCCCCAGGATGTGGGAGTCCGGCCCTCCTGCCCGCCCAGTCATTCCTG
>NW_006794582.1:960197-982964 GCF_000442215.2 Lipotes vexillifer
ATGCGGAATAAAATTATGGAGAGCCAATAAATGAGTATGGGAGAGAAGCTTGAGGGGCAGTGTCTGTCCAGGGCCTTCCAGGGTGGGTGTAGATTTCAGCCAGCATAACTTCCTGTCAAAGTGTGGGCCTGTCTCCCCAAACGCATTCCCTGTTTAGAGGACAGACTCCCTTCTCTCGCTGCTTTTATTTATTTTTTTGAGTGATAATTTTTATTGGAGCATATCTGATTTATAATTTTGTGTTAGTTTCTGCTGTACAGCAAAGTGAATCCGTTATACATATACCTACTCTTTTTTAGATTCTATTTCCATATAGGTCATTACAGAATACTATGCTATACAGTGCTATACAGTAGGTTCTTTTAATTATCTATTTTATATATAGTAGTGTGTATATATATGTCAATCCCAATCCCAATCCAATTTATCCCTCCCCCTCTCTTGCTGCTTTTAAATTTGAATGGGGAGCCAGTGCTTTCAGGGAGTTTCAGGGAGAAGGCAGGTTTGGGGACTAAGGCCAAAGATAATCAACAGGAGACAGTATATAGCACTGGATTACTCAAGATGGGCTGGGATACGCCACAGTAACAATAACCTCCAAATCTTAGTAGATGACCAGGGTTATTTCTCTTTCACACTACATGCTCCTGGCAGATCAGTTGGGGGTAGAGGGGCAGGAAAAGTGACTTTTCCTGCCAAAGTCACATGACTGGTCTGGGGCAGAAGTAGGATTGGAACCTCCTAATTTTTACTGGGCTTTTTACTTTCATAGTCCTTGGCTCAAGCCCTGTGAGAGTGGACCATAGATTCTAAGTCAGAATCTGTGGCAGTTGAGAAAGACCTCAGTGCTTCCAGATTTTAGGGGCCAGTTTAGGACTGAACTACAAGGAAATCTGTCCCTACTGTATCCCTGACCCAGGACCCCATCACTTGAGTGGGTGGATGGTGGGTGGAGGGGTGTTGGTTAGGATGTGCTGATCAGAGAGCCAGTTATTACTAAGGGATCCTTATCACTATTTCCCAGAGTTTGATTTGTCACCTCTGAGTGGACAGTCACTACTAGATCTGAATCATTAGTTCTCAGCTTTCTCCTGAGCTCAGGACTGGGGCTACTCCTTCCTGCTACTTGGATACAATGCAGTCACCCCAATGGAACTTGTCAAAAGCCAATATCATCCTACCCACCCCTCCACAAGCTATCCATGTTCCCATGTCACCCGCAAGGTATGGGGAGTCACCTTAACTTCTCCTCCCTACCACATCCACCCAGTCCTCCGATTCCCACGGATACACTATCCCCCATGGCAGGACTTTTGGGAAGTCATTCTCCTACTTCTGTTCTCCGTCGTCTCCAGCCCTACACACTGCAAACTAATCTTAGAACCCCACACTGGGACTTCCCTGGCCGTCCACTGGTTAAGACTCAGCACTTTGGGACTTCCCTGTTGGCGCAGTGGTTAATAATCTGCCTGCCAATGCAGGAGGCACAGGTTCGAGCCCTGGTCTGGTAAGATCCCACATGCCACGGAGCAACTAAGCCCATGCGCCACAACTACTGAGCCTGCACTCTGGAGCCCACGAGCCACAACTACTGAGCCCACGTACCACAACTACTGAAGCCCACGCACCTAGAGCTCGTGCTCCACAATAAGAGAAGCCACGGCAATGAGAAGCCCATGCACTGCAAAGAAGAGTAGCCCCCCGCTCGCCACAGCTAGAGAAAGCCTGCGCGCAGCAAAGACCCAATGCAGCCATAAATAAATAAATTATTTATTTATTTATTTTTTTATTAAAAAAAAAAAAAAAAGACTTAGCACTTCCACTGCAGGGGTCGCGGGTTCGATCCCTGGTCAGGAAACTAAGATCCTGCGTGCCTCACGGCACAGCCAAAAAATTTTTAAAAAAAAAAGAACCCCACATTGCACCATCCTCAAAAATTTTCAGTTTCCCCACTGTCAAAGTGAACTTTTCTCAGCCCCAAATCTAGGTCACACGATCTGACAAGTATAAGAGTAACTACATCAAAAGCGAATAGGATTTTGTCCTGGAAGATATGATCACTGGAGCCCTTTTTTCACATAATAGCACCAAATGAATTCACTTTGCATTTAAGGCCCTTCACCATCTGTTCATCTTGCCGGCCACTAACCTAGCAGTTCAACACTCTGCTCCAATCAAACTAGAGCAAACAAGTCACGGCTGACCTAATCCTACCATGTTTGGTCTTGCCCCCGAGGTTTTGATACAAACTTCTCCTTGCCTACAGGGCCCTTCTTTCTCTTTTCCCCTGGGCTGTGCCCCCATGCCCTGCTGTGGTACAGAGTTTCCTTCAACTATACCAGCTTTGGCACTTCCGGCAGCACTTCTCATCTGAGCCTCTCATTTGGCATTTAGCAAATTAAAGCTTGGGTTTTATAAACTTTGTTCTTTTTGCAGTAGGTCCTATCTGACTGCTAATAAAAGCCTTGAAGGAAGAGCCTGCTCTGGACAGGTGCATGATAACAATTGGCTGATGATAATGAAAGGAGAGCTGGCAGTGGACAATGAGACGGGGAGGGGTATATTGGTTATTGGTGGCTGTGTAACAAATTCTGACACAACTTAGTGTATCAGTCTGGGTCCAATCAAGAGAGAGAAACCGCATAGTAATTTGAAGAGGGAGATTTAAAAATAATTTTTACTCCAATCCCCTGTTGTAAATAACAAAGAATTGGTTAGTAAGGAGTAAAGAGAACTCTAGCAGTTGAATAGCAGACATAGAAGCAGCCCTTCCTTACCCCCAGGACTGAGGCTGAAACAGAGCACCCAGGGAAGAGATACCACCCCCTACCTCAAGGTTGAAATCCAGACTTTGTTGAGGAGAACACAGCCTGTGGCTCGCTGTATGGCAGAAAAGTCACTGCAGCATCATACCAGTGGAACTTGCAGAAATCTGCCTTCTTAGATGCTAGGGAAATTTCTTCATGGGGAGGTGTCGAGCCAAAGGCACTCCTGAGCAGGGTACAGGAGCTTCCACGTACTGCAGGATCCTGGGGCTGGAGAAACCGTGAGTGCTGCAGGAGCATCCTTGCTGGAGAAGCCACATGCACAGCAGGTGCTGGATGCTGGAGAAGCTGCAGGAGGTGGGGGCACTCTGCTGACACTGCTGCCCAAGGGATAGTGCCAGGAGGATCTGCTGGCTGCTGGATGTTGCTGGCCACTCCAGGAGCTGGGCACTGGTGAAGCTGTTTGCACTGCAGGAGCCTGCCAATCAAGCACACTAGAACAGGGAAGCAGAAACCTTTTCCTCCTGCCATGTCTCTCCAGCTCCTTTCCCCTTAACAATTTAAAACATCAATAAGCACTTGTTCTCTCATAGGAATTTGGGAGCATCTTGGCATGGTGGTTCTGATTCAGTCAAGTTGTGCTTGCAGTCAACCTATACTGGCCAGGATTGCAGTCATCTGGAGACTTGACTGGGGCTGGAGGATCACTTCCAAGATGGCACACTCATGTGGCTGGCAAGTTGGTGCTGGCAGTTGACAGGAAGCCTCAGTCTTTCTACATATAGGCATCTTCACAGGGATATTTGAGCGTACTTGTGACATAGTAGCTGGCTTCTCCTAGAGTGAATCATCCAAGAGAGAACAGGGCAAAAGCTGCTGTGCCTTTTCTGACCTAACTTCAGAAGTCATACGTTATCACTTCCCCCACATTCTGTTTGTTAGACGTGAGTCACTAGGTCCAGTCCACATTCAAGACAAGGGGAATTAGGCTCTACACTTCGAAGAGCAGAGTGTCAATTTGTGACCATTTAAAAACCACCACAGGTGGCAGCAAGCAACAAGCACTACGGAATTCCCTGGCAGTCCAGTGGTTAGGATGTGGCGCTTTCACTGCCATGGCCTGTGTTCAGTCCCTGGTCGAGGAACTAAGATCCTGCAAGTTGCACAGAGTGGCCGAAGAAAGCAAAACAAACAAAAAATCAAGAAGGACTAATGTGTACTCAGCAGCTAGATGCATCTGTCTCCTGCCTGGGAGGTTCTCTGCTAAGGAGTAGAGAAAGTTCATAACCAATAGTTGCCACCCTATCTATCCCATCCCTCGGTCTGCCCTCCAGCTGGTTAGCTTGTTTTCTTACCTGCAGACTTCTTTTACCTTCAGGCAATTATATTTCCAAAGAAACATCTCTTTCCATCTTTTCAGTTGATTCTAAGAAGGCTTCATACAAGAGATGGGCTTGAATTGGATCTTGAGAGAGGGAAGAGCTTTCCAGGGTGGGAAACTACTTGAACTTTACCAAAAGGGAAATAAGAGTTTCCCTCTGATGGGATTACGAGAGGGGCTGGGGTGCTGGTAGATGGTATTTGGCCAGAGAGACTGCCAGTTACTCCTATAACTGATTTCCTGAAGGAGACATGTGAGGGACAGAGATGAGGGAACACCACTGGATGGTTCCAGCAGGACCTCAAAACAGGGTCTCAAGCAGACGGGCCTGGAGTCCCCAGCTTTGTCTTAAGACTTAAAGCAGGGTCTCTCCTCTCTAAACGCACATGTTACCACTTCTCCTGTGTAATTTTCCCCCCTTGAATGTGAACTCGGCCTAGTGACTTGCTTCTTACCAATAGAATATGGCTGCTGGGTTACACTCTCAGGCCTGAAAGCCTTGTAATTGCCCAGCCTCAAGACTGAAGAAAGAGCTCGGAGTCAGCAACAGAGAGATAGGGGATCTTACATGTCTGAAACAAAAGGTCCTGGAGCGACATCCTACCATATTCCGCAGACGGCAGGAAGGACATGACAGCAAACTTCGCTACTTGGGGGAGAAAGAGGCTACCATTTATAAGGGGAATTGACGTCAGGTTGGCTCATCAGTTACCCGGGAAACCAGCTGGAGTATGACCCTCACAGCCCCTCAGATTAATGACCATCACGAGGGCAGATGTTTCCTTTTAACAACTGGCAGGTAGAGCAGGGATTAGATCAGTCACTAGCTGGGGCAGGGGACAAACACGTTCACGTGAATAGGTGCAGGTGAAACAGGGACTTGTTGAGCAGCGGATATACAAAGAGCAAGAGAACAGCCATCTTGAGTGGCCTGACCATGCAATGGCCAAGTGAGGGAATGTTACCTTAAAGATTAGATTACAAAACACTGTGACTTCCATCTTGCTTCCATTCTCCCTTGTCCTTCACTGTCTTGTGCTGATGAAGCCAATGGCCACGTTGTGAGCTGTCCTATGGAGAGGACTCAGCCAACAGCCTGTTAAGAACTGAAGCTGTTGGTCCAACAGCCTGTAACGAGCTGAAGTCTGCCTACCACCACCTGAGTAAACTTGGAAGCAGATCCACCCCCAGTCAAGCCTGAAGGTGACTGCAGCCCCAGCCGACACCTTGATTGCAGCCCGTGAGAAACCCAGAGCCAGAGGACCCAACCAAGTTGTGACTGCACTCCTGACACACAGAAACTATGAAGTAATAAATGATGAGTTAAGACACTGAGCTTTGGGATAATTCATTATGTAACGAATGTAACACGTGACTCTTTCAAGGGTCTAGCCACTGGGTCAGTTCTTCCACTCAAGGATGAGAACAGAAATCACCAATACTGGGACTTCCCTGGTGGCGCAGTGGCTAAGAATCCGCCTGCCAATGCAGGGGACACGGGTTTGATCCCTGGTCCGGGAAGATCCCACAAGCCGCGAAGCAACTAAGCCTGTGTCCCACAACTACTGAGCCTGCGCTCTAGAGCCCACAAGCCACAACTACTGAGCCCGTGTGCCACAGCTACTGAAGCCCGTGCTCCGAGAGCCTGTGCTCCACAAGAAAAGCGACCACAATGAGAAGCCCGCACACTGCAACAAAGAGTAGCCCCCGCTTGCTACAACTAGAGAAAGCCCGCACGCAGCAAGAAGACCCAATGGAGCCAAAAAATAACTAACTAAAACAAAAAAAATCACCAGTGCCACACTCAAGTGTGGGACCTTTAATGCCCATGACCCCTGCCCACAAGTAACTATTGCCATTCGAATGTCCAGGAACACAACGTGGATTTCTTTGAGAGGAACAAGAGAGCCTTTGGGCTCTCTCAACGTGGGTGGAGAGAGCCTTTTCCCTCCATGACACCTGCTTCCATAGAGCCAAACAATGAACCAAAACCCCACCCTGGAAGGTCCTCTCGTTCCTCTCAACTGTCTTCCCTTCCTCCAAACCATCTCCCAGAGATTCTCAGTCACTGCCACCTTAGAACACCTCTTTTCCTTGAGCTGGACAGAGGACTACCATAGTCAAAACTAAGTAAGGCTTGTCTTTCTTTAAGTGGTAGGGAAAAATGAATAGGTATTTTTCGCCTAAACCTTTGGCACCTGCTACAGCTTATCTGCTGATGAGTAACAGATTTCAAAATGAATGAGCAAGGAGCAAACAAATAATAATAGAAAAACATAGAAATGTGATTTCTTAAAATAGTTTATGGGTTATTGTTCGAGATGCTGTGACCTAGATACATACAATAGAGTAAAAAGAGGGAAGGAAAGCAGAGAAAGAGAGCTGAGTTCATGAACTTGGATTCCATCTCTGGCCATTTCCTGGTGTTCTACAGAGAGCACCGGAGGGTCCAGGCTGCCAGAGCAAGTGTGAGAAGCTCAGCCACTTCCTAGGCAGTGAGCTGGTTCCCAAGATTTGACCTCTAGATGGAACCTCAGGGAAAATACCCCGAGGCTGGAGGTACCATCAATGGAAAAGGGGGACGAGGTGCTATGTAACAGATCCTGTCTCCTAGACTGGAAACCATCAAGGTTAACTGCCCAGCTCAGTGTCATACTCTGGGCACATGGTTGGCAATTTTTTTTTTTAATTTCCAAGGAATGTATGTAAATTGTGGGCTACTGTGGCCCAGTCTGGACTGAGAGAGAATGACAAAGGGAAATGAATCCTTACTGTAAGGCCTCTCCATTCTCATATCACCCTGGATACTTGTATTCAGGGGTGGGGGGGATGTTGGAGTCAAATATCAGTCCAGGAGACAGAACATGGAATGGCAATTGCACGGTTAAGGAGATTAGAGACAGGACTCTTGGGCATGTGTGTGAGTATAACTTGTGGAATTAGAAAGCATACAACCTGGCAAATACACACACACACACACACACACACACACACACACACACACCTTAGACTGCTAGATCATCTGGGCACATGGCTGCCTAAAACAGACCATGTATTTCCCGGTTTTTCTTGCAGCTAGGGTTAGTCATGTGACTATGACTGACCGACGGAGTGGAGAATATTAAAGCAAGCAGTCAGGCCCTCCCCTTCCTCATCCCCATCCTTCATTCCACTATCTGAAATATGAACAGGTTATAAGACAATCTTTGACCAGGCTGATGAAGGCAATACCTATAGATGCCAGAGCAATGAAACTCCAGCAGCCTGGACCGCTGAGACTGTGGAGATCCCATATCAGCCCTGGACTGCATATCCTTGGAATGCTATGTGAAACAGAAACAAACTTCTATCTTACATTAATCCATTTGTTCTGTGATTTCTTTTACTGCAGCCAAACCTGTTTGTGTAATCTACAGCCCTGTCTTGGTCAATGAAATTCTACTATTAGTGATTTACGTGTTTCATAATTTACTTGTTAGACAAATATTTATCAAGCTTTGAGTGCTCTTTTTTTATCCTCTTAAATAGGAGCTGGCAGGTGAGCACAGAGCTGGGTACCAGAGAAGGGAGTGAGTTGGGTCCATCAAAGGACTCAGAAAGGGCAGGTGAGCTCATCTATCTGCCCGTCTTTCCCAGGACCATCTTTTGCCTTGGTTTCCACAAATGGCAGTTATCATCTTCTGTCTGTGAAGCAACTGTTTTTAGAGAGCAGAACTATGACTGCCATGAAGATCTAGAAGGGGGTGAGGGACTTCCCTGGCAGTCCAATGGTTAGGACTCTGTGCTTCCACTGCAGGGGGCACAGGTTCGATCTCTGCTCGGGGAACTAAGATCCCGCATGCCTCGCAGCATGGCCGAAAAAAATTTTTTTAATAAAATAAAATAAATCAATTAATTAAAAGTTAGACGGGGGTGAACAAGTTCAAGTTACCAATGACTGAAGGAGGACAGAGCTCTGTATCAGCAGCTCCTGGACCCTGGGCATTTGTGCAGCAAAGATCGACGATGGCACAGAGCCGAGGGAGCATTCTCTATGGATTGTTGCTAGAAGGAAGTGACAAGGGAATAGTTGAATGGAAGCTCACCTTCCAGAGAGTGGACCAGGGTGGGTGTGTAAGTGCTGTGCAGTTGGAAGGGGGAGGTCGCGGAGGATGGGACTCCCCCACCAAATTCCCAGGGGAGGACAAAAGCCTGACCATTGGAAATGTGATTTTTAAAAAACCAACATGTTAAATATATATGAAAGAGAAGCATAGAAATAAAAAGCATAGGTTGACATTCAAAGTGATCTATAGCTGTAAACATTGAAAAGTTTTCAGGTATGAGAGAGAAACCTACCTCCAACCCACTCAAGTAACCCGTGCCACTTCCAGACGTTTTGTCCCTGAGGTGTCTCCTATCGATTGGCCTTTGTTCCACCTCCTCCTGGTATGCCTTCCTGGACCTTAGGGCTGGAAATGTGGAAGACATTCTTTTTCTTTTTTTGGCCACAGCAGATAGAGCAAACAAAGGCCATATTTTTGATGGCAGCTTCCTGATTCCGAGACCACAGCTAAGGCGTGTGTTTCCTGGGGCCAACAGCTGCAGTGATGGCCTCCTGACTCTCATCCTCCTAATGGTGGCAGGGTTGGTAGCTTCCTTGGCAGCTCAGTTCTACAGTGGGTTTTTTGAAAAATTTTATTCCTGGAGGTTCAGTCTCTATTCTACCCCTCAAGCCCTTTCAAAGACTTTGTAAGCCCTCAATTACTATGTTACATCTCTTTCTGCTTAAAATAGGTACAGTGGTATCTGTTATCTGCAACTGAACCCTGATGATAAAAATGCCTGACATAGAGACTTCCCTGGTGGTACAGTGGTTGAGAGTCCACCTGTCAATGCAGGGGACATGGGTTTGAGCCCTGGTCCGGGAAGATCCCACATGCCACGGAGCAGCTGAGCCCCTGCACCACAACTGCTGAGCCTGAGCTCTAGAGCCCGTGAGCCACAACTACTGAGCCCACGTGCCACAACTGCTGAAGCCCACGCGCCTGGAGCCCATGACCTGCAGCGGGAGAGACCATTGCGGTGAGGGGCCTGCACACCACGTTGAGGAGTGGTCCCCACTCGCCACGGCTGGAGGGGTCTGCGTGCAGCCCTAAATAAATAAATAAATAAATAGATTTATTTTTTAAAAATGCCTGACACAGAGTAGGTGGTGCTAAGTGTTTGCTGCATAAGTGAATGAATGGGCAAATGGAGACTGCCAAGATGTCTACAGTCGGTTGGGCAAACTAGTTGGACTCAATAGAGTGGTCAGAGCAATCAATGGACATAAGTGGACAGTGAAATCAATTTGGGATTCTAACCGACATTTTAAAAAACATGAAATAGAATAGAAAATCGCAGAGCAGATCACATGTAGTAAATGTAAGTATTGTTTTGTGAAACTTCAGCTTCATACACACATACACATTTTATGTATATGTGTGTACATACACACACATTTGCAGTGATAATAATCCAAATATTCAACAACCAGCATGACAGACATAAGTCAATTGGAATGGATGCCAACAGTATCTACTGGTTGTCTGAATACCAGTATAAAAAAAATCTTTGTAGTAAAAAAAAAAAAGTGATTGAAACCCATTGGTCTATGGAATGTAGCTTAAGGCTTTTGCGGGGCGGGGGTGGGAGGTAGTGGGCACATGTTTCTGAGGACCCTTCCTTAGGCATTGTCCCTGGCTAGAGGAACATAACCTTGACACGTTCCTGCCTTTGGGGGAGGAGCAATCCCCCTGTGTTGCAGAAACCTGTGTTTCTGCCCACCGGCATCCATTCCCATCCCAACACCCATCTCCCTGCCTTTGGAAACCTGCCCTGCCCAGGCTTCACGAGGTTCTGCCAGTAACAGTCCCTGGCCCCCACTAGCCAGACCGATTGGCCCAACTTAGGCCAGGCAATTCTTCTAGGGTTTTGTATAGTGGGTGCTGAAGGGAGGGGCTTGGGGCTTTATACAGATTTGCCCACCCCCTCCCACTGTCCAGAGGGGCAGCCTCCCTCCCAGAGACAGAGAGACTGAAGTCCCCACAGAGGTTGAAGCTGAGTAGGAGACACCTAACACCAGCAAGTGTGTCCCTGGACCCCTGAGGCCAGCCTCGCACAGCTATTGGCCCAACGCTGTTCCTTTGGTTTTTAATTTTAAAACAAGTTAGTTAGTTTTGGGTTTCTTTCAGTTGCAGCTAAAGGAGTTGTGATTACTTCATAGCTCCTCGAAGTGGTCAGGGGCCCTCATTGCCCAAGTGACTGAGTACTGATGTGGCTCAGAGACTCCCTGAGCCGGGAAGAACAAAACTCCCGTCTACACAGGCACCCTATGCTTAGGCAGTGTGGGCAGGGCACCAGGTCAGGCCATCTCTCTGTTACCCGAAGCTGCATGGAGACCTCTGGGGACCTTCCTCATTTCACCTGAATGCAGAGGTCGTGGGGAGCACTTTATGGCCCCTCTGAGGAAGCCCCATCATAGGCTAACCTGTCTGGAGATGCTCAATCCACTCCCGTGGGTGGAGGGCAATGGAGTAGCACACTGGCCACCAGGTGTGACTACCCACTTCTGTCCTCCAAGTAGAAGCCCCGGGTCTGAGGACTGGCTACGTCTGGGGGAGGCTGCGGTCAGCTCTGTCCTCTCCCTCCAGGCCTGTCTTCCTCCCCGGCTGAGCTGACAGCCCCTCCCCAGGACCAGCCTGTCCTGGGAAGAAATAAGATGGGAGCTGTGTGTTCTGAGCCCTGCCCGTGTGTGTGTGTGTGTGTGTGTGTGTGTGAAATGACCTGAGGTTGGGCATGAGGTGACCTCCCTCAGGACATGCTGGGCCGGGACGAAGTGAGAGAGTGGCCTGGACATATATACACTACCAAACCTAAAATAGATAGCTAGTGGGAAGCAGCCGCACAGCACAGGGAGACCAGCTCGGTGCTCTGTGACCACCTAGAGGGGTGGGATAGGGAGGGTGGGAGGGAGACACAAGAGGGAGGGGATACGGGGATATATGTATACATATAGCTGATTCACTTTGTTCTAAAGCAGAGACTAACACACCATTGTAAAGCACTTAAAGATGTTAAAAAAAAAAAGACATGGTGGGCTTCTTCCTTGCTCAGGAGACCCTTCCCATCCGCACAGAGCAGGGAACCCCCCTACCCCACCAAACCCCCGGAACCCAGGCTAAGTCTGGGACCCACCCTGACTCCAGCACAGCCACCAACAGCCCAACTTTCCACTGAGGAGCCACTTCAACTGGGGTTACTGCCATGGTCCCCCAAGGTCCCTGGAGTACTGACCACTCCAACTTCATTGGCATCCTCCACAAGCAGAGAGCCTGTCCTCTACTCATCCTCACCTCCAAAGCTTTGTCCCTCTGGAGCCCTGCTTGGAAGGCCTTTACTCTCAGCCTGCCTAAATCCTAGTCCCCCTTCAAGGCTTCACAAAAGAGCACCACCCCCTCCTGTGGGCATCCAGGCCTGTCCTGGGCATCCTGTGTAGGCCTCGGTGCCCCACCTCTGTACCTGCAAACACTTCTCACTGCCTGTCCTCTTCTCGAGGAAGCTTTGGCTGCCCTCTCTCCACATCTCAGACTCTTTCGGGCAACTGTTCATCATTCTCCCCAGACTACCTTCAGAGTTCCTTCAGGAATGAGTTGAGTGATGGGTGATTTTCACAAGGGCAGTTTTCTCCAGAATTCTATTTTAGATTTTCCAGACCGATTAAAAATTCCAAAAAATTTGAGGAACTGACAGAATTTGTGTATATATATCTAATATATCGGCAAAGAAACAACATGGAAAACTGAACAAAACTTATTTTGCCTTATTTTCCATTGTTTCATAAAAACACATTTGAAGGCCAAAAAAGTAGGAAGGATGTAATTTCAGAGTAGAGAATTGTTCTTCAGGACTTCCCTGGTGGTCCAGTGGTTAAGACTCCGTGCTTCCACTGCAGGGGGTATGGGTTTGATCCCTGTTCGGGGAAGTTCGGCATGCCCCACGGTGCAGCCAAAAAGAAAAACTGGTTATTTAAATACGTTTATATTTATTTATTTTTTAAAATAAATTTATTTATTTATTTAGGCTGCTTTGGGTCTTCGTTGCTGCACACGGGCTTTCTCTAGTTCCCACGAGCGGGGGCTACTCTTCGTTGCAGTGTGTGGGCTTTTCATTGCGGTGGCTTCTCTTGTTGCGGAGCACGGGCTCTAGGTAGGCAGGCTTCAGTAGTTGTGGCTCACGGGCTCTACAGCTCAGGCTCAGTAGCTGTGGCGCACAGGCTTAGTTGCTCTGCAGTGTGTGGGATCTTCCCGGACCAGGGCTCGAACCCGTGTCCCCTGCATTAGCAGACGGCTTCTTAACCACTGTGTCACCAGGGAAGTCCCCTAAATGATAAACTCTTTAACAAAAAAAGCCCTTATTTTTTTCATTTTGCTGTAGACCAGCGAGAATATTGTCATGGAAACCAGCAGATAGATGCAGGGAAGAAGGCACTGGAGGATGTCCGCCCAGCCAGGCGCTTCCCTTTCTCCTCAGACGAGACTGGGCTGGCCAGGTTTGGGTCCCGGCCAAAGGGCAGAGCCAGGGCCGCGCTCACAGGTCAGGTGGGTCAGTGACCACCCACCCACCGGCCCTGGGGACCCTAGTGATCTGGCTTCCACCCCCTCACACAGCACAGGTGTCCTGGATTTGTGCTTGTGACCAGCGCCAGCTGGATTTGGGAAACAGGCCACTGGTACAGAAAGAAGAGGACTTGGAGTCAGGAGCCCGGCGTCCAGACCTGGCTCTGTTCAGTCACCTGGGGAAGTCCCTTCCGTCTCTGGGCCTCAGTTTCCTGCCCTTAAAATGAAGGCTCTATCAACTAGACTTCAACAAGATTTTTTTTTAAAAGGAAAAAAAATGAAGGTTTTGAACTAGTCTCTGAGGCTAATGTAGCCCTCTGTCCTCAAAAAAAAAAAAAAATGGGGGTATTTTGCATAGAATTTAGAATTTCAGGGGCCCACCACCCACTCAGGGCCTTCAATAAACCTCCCTGGGGCCCCTGGTCCTCAAATCAAGAATCTCAACCTGCCAATCCTGACACACGGCCATTGGCCTCTTGCCCCACACCTGCCCCTTTCCTGAGCAGTCTTAGACATTATTTACCAATTATCTACCCCTCACAAATACCTCAGGGAAGTACATTACTCTGCACAAAGAATTATTATCCCCTGGGGTTCCTCTCCAGTTCACAATGAGCTTTGCGGATGGGAAACTAATGAGGATAGAAATCCCTTTAGGGGACAAAGCCTTCTGGCCACCCACAGCAGTGAGGGGGAGGGGCAGTGGAAGAGCTTGGGCTCAGGAGCTAGAATGCCCTGGGTTTATATCTGGCTCTGCGACTTACTTGTGTTATTTGGGCAAGTTATTTTACCTTGAGCCTTCAGGTTCCTCAGCTGTAAAATGGGCAGCAGAAACGATAGTATGCACTAAATATTCCCGGACTTGAATTTCCCAGCTTCCCTTGCAGAAGGTTGAGGTCACATGATTAGTTGCGGCCAATGGTCTCTGAGTGGAAGAGGCATGTGTCAGGTCTGGCTGAGGCATTTAGGAATCCATGTGCTTCCTTCATCTCTCTCTCCCATCTTCCATAAGGACCTTGGAGGCCACTCTTCCAGACGGTGAGGCTATGAGATGGGAGAAAGGTCTCCTGCCCCGCATCAAAATTTACATGACTGGTAAATAAAGCACTATTGTACCAAGCCACTGAAATTTCAAGAGTTCTCTGTTGCAGCAGCCTTTGTTAATTACCCTAATACAGGGAGGGCTAACAGAGCTCATGGACACAAAACCCTCTGAGCTCAGTGGGAGCTGTTATCTTAGAGAAAAGACCTGAGCCCCCTATATCAGTCAGCTCATGCTGCCATAAGAAAACACCATAGGCTGGGTGGCCTAAACGACACAAATTTACCTCTCACACCTCTGGAGGCTGGAAATCCAAGATAAGGGTGCCAGCATGGTCTGGTTCTGGTGAGAACCCTTTTTCTGGCTTGCAGACAGCTGCCTTCTCTCTGTGTCCTTACACGGCACAGAGGAAGAGACAGCAAGCTCTCTGGTGTCCCTTCTTATGACGGTGCTGATCCCATCGTGAGGCGACCCTCATGACTTCATCTAAACCTAATTACCTCCCAAAGGCCCCGTCTCCAAATCTCATCTCACTGAGGGATCTGGCATCAACATATGAATTTGGGGAAGGGGGGAAACAATTCAGTCTATAGCACCCCCTTCAAGTCAGGGTCCCTCAGATATTTTCTTACGAGCAAATTTTTTTTTTTTTAATTGGAGTATAGTTGCTTTACAATGTTGTGTTAGTTTCTGCTCTACAGCAAAGTGAATCAGTTATACGTATACATATATCCCCTCCTTTCTGGATTTCCTTCCCATTTAGGTCACCACAGAGCATTGAGTAGAGTTCCCTGTGCTATACAGTAGGTTCTCATTAGTTATCTATTTTATATATAGTAGTGTATATACATCAATCCCAATCTCCCAGTTCATCCTCCCCTCCGTTTCCCCGCTTGGTGTCCATATGTTTGTTCTCTACATCTGTGTCTCTGCTTGGCGAATAGGTTCATCTGTACTATTTTTCTATATTCCAAATATATGCATTAATATACGATATTTGTTTTTCTCTTTCTGACTTACTTCACTCTGCGTGACAGTCTCTCAAAAATAAATGCTGGAGAGGGTGTGGAGAAAAAGGAACCCTCTTACACTGTTGGTGGAAATGTAAATTGATACAGCCACTGTGGAAAACAGTATGGAGGTTCCTTAAAAAACTAAAAACAGAACAACCATATGACCCAGCACTCCTGGGCATATACCTGGAGAAAACCATAATTCAAAAAGACACATGCACCCCAATGTTCATAGCAGCACTATTTACAATGGCCAGGACGTGGAAGCAACCTAAATGTCCATCAACAGAGGAATGGATAAAGAAGATGTGGTACACATATACAATGGAATACTAGCCATAAGAAGGAACGAAATTGTGTCATTTGCAGAGACGTCGATGGACCTAGAGACTGTCATACAGAGTGATCTCACTAGCAAAAATTTAAAAGCAGAAGCAGCCAAGGGTGGGGTGAGGTGCGAGTTTCATCCAGAGGGAAATGGTGTGGAAGGCCTGCCTCCCCCAGTTCCACTGAGGGCTACCTGCAGCTCTCCCTGAACCCTCTTCCTTCCCAGTCTTCCTCTCCTCACCCCCTCCATCTCGCCCCCATACTAAGGTGGGTGAATTATATACAATTTACAAATTCTTTGACAATTAATTGACTCCTTAAACCTGGAAGACGTCTAGGTCTTAGAGGTCATCTTGTCTTACCTCCTGGCTGTTTTTTTTTTTTTGTGGTACGCGGGCCTCTCACTGTTGTGGCCTCTCCCGTTGCGGAGCACAGGCTCCGGACGCGCAGGCTCAGCGGCCATGGCTCACGGGCCCAGCCGCTCCGCGGCCTGTGGGATCTTCCCAGACCGGGGCACGAACCCGCGTCCCCCGCAACGGCAGGGGGACTCCCAACCACTGCGCCACCAGGGAAGCCCTGTTTTTGTTTTTTTTTTTTGGCCGCAGCCCAAGGCTTGTGGGATCTCAGTTCTCCCACCGGGGATTGAACCCAGCGGCCCCAAATTCTAATCACTGGATCGCCAGGGAATTCCCATTGCCTCCTGATTCTTACAGAGGACGTGTCTGGGCCTGTGAGGGTATGAAAAACACCAGAGGGCGGGGCTGGCTTGTCCAAAAGGTCAGGGTGGGTGGGGTGGTGGGCAATTTGGTGCAGCAAAGGGCAGAGAGAGTCAGAACATCAAGAAGCAAGCTGTTTAATTTCAGCATATAAATTTTGCATAATTTTTGAAAATAAAGTTTTAGTTTACAGTTTTAATTTGCAAGTAATACATACGGATGGCCCTAGCGTCCCTAAAATCGATCATCTGGCCGGTCCACGCCTGAGTCAGGGTCTCATAGGAGCGCCTTTCCTAATTCCATCCTTTTGCCGGGGCCTGGGAGCCTCCCGGGCGCTAGAAAGCGCTTCTGCTCTGGAGTGGCCTGTGACCATTAACTCCCTCACCCTCCGCCCCCAGCCCAGGGCGGGCGCCGGGGGCGCCGGGTCACGTGGCAGCGGGAAGGTTTATCCCCGCGGCCTCTCGGGGTCCGGCGGGACTTCTACTTCCCAAGCGCATGGCCGTGGCCCTCGCGATACTCGCGGCGATGCTGCTCCCCTGCTGGGGCGCGTTCCCGCAATTTAAAAAGGGGTCTACAAAGGTGAGCCAAGAGAGCTTTTGGAACCTTCCACTCTAGCAGAGGGCGGTGGTCGAGGTATCATCGTCTAGCCAGAAGGTGCCAGTTGGGTTTTGAGAGAGAAGAGGGGGACGGGGGTGGGGGGTGGGAACCACCCCATACTGGCGATTTCTTCTCAGGCTGGAAGCTTGATAGGTTCCCAAAGGACTTCAAAGCCCTGCTTCACCTCCCTGGTGGCTCTGGAGGGGAAAGAAACTGGCCTTATAACCAGCACCATCCCCTCCCTCCCAACACCCGCTCCCGGACACTCGGTCCCGCCCCCCACCGCTTACCTACCTGCTCTAAGCGTCTACCCCTCTCCCTGACGTTCTAGGCACGACTCTTTCCTTCCCCATCTTTCTCTCCACCCCATTCTCTGCCCACACCCCACTAAAGTGTGACCTGGGAGTATTTTCTCCCCCCAACAAAGGTCACCCTTTGGGGCCCACAGAGCTGAGGGAGGCCCCCAGGAGAGGAGAAGCAAAGGGAAAAGTACTAAACTGCCACCCTTCCCCTCCCCCTGCTCCTCTGAGTGCTGCTGGAGGGGTGGTGGGGTGGTGGGAGGCGGGGTGACCATCTCAGGGCTTCTCTTTCTGGACCCCTGGGGCTTTGGCAATGTCAGGGACCCCCTGACCCCTACACACACATGCTGCCAGAGAGCTGGTGACTTAGGGCGGGTCCCCACAGATGAACGGGGCTAGGTGTTCCCACCACTCGGAGTGCTACAGCGACTGCTGTCTCATCAACTTGGACCACGGTGGTGCCTTCTGTGTCCCTAGGGCCAGAATAACCATGATGTGCTTGCCCCAGGTGAGACTCGGGTGGGGCAGCCCCTTCTGGTATGTAGGGTGGGGATGGGTTAAAAAACCCATGTGGCTGCACCTGCTTTTTTTACCCTTTCCTTGGAGCAGCCTTTCCCCCTTCTCCACCTGGCAAACTCCTAATCGTCCTGCAATAACGACTCCAACCACCTCCTCTGAGAAGACTTCCCTCCTTGGAGCTCTGACACCCTTGGCACCCAGACCCTCAGCAGAGCATGTATCTCCCTGACTTGCCTGCCTTCTGTCTGCCTCCGCCACTGGGCAGAGCTCTGCAAGGGGAGGATTAAGGCATATTCACTTTTGAACCCCTACCCACCCAGCTTAGTGCCTGCACACAGTAGTGCTCAACAAATGTTTGTTGCATGAATGAATATCTCTACCCTAACATCACTGCAGCAAAGCGGGTGGGAAAAGACCTCCCAACCCATCCCTACCTCCCTGCCGCTATGACCTAATTTCTTGAGCGGAGCTGCCGTGGCAGGCTCACAGTTTTGGGATTGGACCTGAGTTTAAACCCTGGCTTTTCCAACCCCTGTCTTTGTGACCTCAGACAGATTACTTCTGCTCTCTGAGCCTTAGTTTCCTCACCTGAAAAATGGGGTTAAAGTACCCACCCCACCACGTTGTTGGGAAGAGTATATGGTCATGGCAGTGACAGTGCTCAATGGAGCATGGTTGTTATTAGCTGGTGGAAATGCAGGGAGCAGAATGCATTGTACATCTTGTTCTTGCTTGCCTTTTCTCTGGCCCTGGGCCCAAATCTTTCTACGGAGGATGGGCTCAGCCTCCATCTCCCTGTCTGGGGAGCTGCCATTGCCCAGGGAGCCAGTCAGGCTGCTCCTGTGGCCTAAGTCTACAGCTGAAGTGGCCAGAGGATCTTTTCATCATGGGCACTTGATCTACTTTATTTTGTCTAATCCTCAAAATAACAAATGGGGTTACTATTATTATCCCCATTTGACGGATGCAGAAACTAAGACAAAGAAGCCTAAGGTCACAAAGTTATCAGCTGTAGAGCTGACAGCTCACGTCTGTCTCACTCCATCACTTATGATCTTGCTTCTGCTCCCCAAGGAGTTTAAACCCCCTTCTTTCCTGCACCTTGGTAACTCTCAACTCTCTTACCTGTTTTCCGCAGACCAAGGGCGCCATCAACATCATATGCCCCTGCCAAGTAGGCTTAAGTTGCATACACAAGGACCCAGTCTGTACCCGCCGGTGCCATCTGATTTAGAGGATGCAGCCTGGTCACTGCCACCCCTCCCTCCCTCTCCTCCTTGGGGGGGGGCCCATCTTGCTCAAAAGACATTAAAGTCTCTTCCTGGCTCTGGCTTCTGTCTGCACTTCCTGGGAGAGGGAACTGCACAGGGATTGCTCCAGTTTGGGGGTAGCTGAAAGGGGAGACAGGAGGCATGATAGAGCTTCCCATGGGGTTTGGCCCTGTCTGGAGGCCTGGTGGCCTCAGGGCGGATCTGCCGGAGGGAACTGGGGTGTAGGGGTGAGAAGAGGCTGCATCCAGGAAGGGCCAAGCCTTGGGAAGGAGGGCTATGTGGGAGGGGCACGGTTGAGGAATGTGCCTCGAGAGAGTATGTTGAGGTGCTCATGGATGGGTATGTGGTAGTGGGGACTAAGAGGGGGATCTGAATACTTTTCAAGGGGAACATGAGGGTGGAGATCATTGAGAGAGTGTTTATGAGAATGCGTGTGAAGCATAAATGCAAAAATGTCCATGCCTGTGGTGGGAAAGTGACCTGGTGCATTGATCTCTCCACGTTCTCTAATATCATCAGTTCCATTTTATGGATAAAGAAACTAGCTCACACAACTCAATAACAAAAAAGCAAACAACCCAATCGAAAAATGGGCAGAAGACCTAAATAGGCATTTCTCCAAAGAAGACATACAGGTGGCCAATAGGCACATGAAAAGATGCTCAACATCACTAATTATTAGAGAAATGCAAATCAAAACTATAATGAGGTACCACCTCACACCGGTCAGAATGGCCATCATTAAAAAGTCTACAAATAACAAATGCTGCAGAGGGTGTGGAGAAAATGGAACCCTCCTACACTGTTGGTGGGAATGTAAATTGGTGCAGCCACTATGGAAAACGGTATGGAGGTTCCTCAAAAAACTAAAAGTGGAGTTGCCATATGATCCTGCAATCCCACTCCTGGGCATTTATCTAGAGAAAACTATAATTTGAAAAGATACATGCTGTTCACTGCAGCACTATTTACAATAGCCAAGACATGGAAAAAACCTAAATGTCCATGGACAGATGAATGGATAAAGAAGATGTGGTACATATATACAATGGAGTATTACTCAGCCATAGAAAGAATGAAGTAATGCCATTTGCAGCAACATGGATAGACCTAGAGATTATCATACTAAGCAAAGTAAGTCAGAAAGAGAAAGACAAATACCATATGATATCACTTATATGTGAAATATAAAATACGACACAAATGCTCCGCGGCATGTGGGATCCTCCCGGACCGGGGCACGAACCCGCGTCCCCCTGCATCGGCAGGCGGACTCTCAACCACTGCGCCACCAGGGAAGCCCTGAAATACATTTAAGAAAAATAAAATAAAGATAAAGAAACTGAGGCTCAGAGAGCTACATGACTTGCCCAAGGTCTCACCATGGATTATCACCATGGGCTATTTTCTGCTGCAGTTATCCAAAAAACCAACCCAAACTGGTCTAGATGCTGAGGGAATTCATTGGGGGTCGGAACTAGAAGTACAGTAGCCGCCTGTCCTCAGGTCTGGCTGAATCCAGTAGCTCCATGGCCCTCAGGCTGGATTCCTTCCCAGTAGCTGCAAAAGTTCCAGGTGTCACATAATAATAACAGCTAAGATTTATTGAGCACTTGTTATGTTCCAGACGCTGAGCAAAGTGCTTTTTTATCTGTATCAACTCCTCTTATTCTCACAACAGTTATAGTAGGTACTATAAATATCCCTATTTTACAAATATGGTATTGAGGCTCAAAGTACCCTTCTCAAAGGTTCAGAGTAGGGGTGAGGCTGGGATTTGAATCCAGGCTGTCTTGCTCCACAGGGCAGGCTCTTAACCACAAATCCACCTCACATATGCAAATCATGCCTCCCAGAGAAAGGAAACATCTGTCTCAAAATTCTCAGCAAACATGCTAAGATTGATTCTGATTGGATTTGCTTAGTCTGCATGCTCAACCCTGAACCAATCATTGTGGTGGAATTAGCCAATTGACTTAGCCTCGCTTATGTGGGAGGGTGCAAAGGTGGAGTCAGCCTCTCTGGGACTATTCAGATGGGGGTGGGTGCAGGTTTTACCTGGTGTCTCCCCAGCCAAGAGGTCACCAACACAGTCAGGACTCAGAACACCATCGCCTTTCCTGGCCAGATCCTGATGAAGATGCGTGGCCTCAGCTCTGATGTCTGGACCCACTCTCCTGGGTCAGACTGGAACACTGAGACTCTACACTGAGACTGGAACACCGAGACTCTACCCCCAGTCCAGTCTGTCCTGGGGGTTACCTTGCCCTGGACCCACCCACCACTCCTCATTTGACATAACCACAGTGTAACTCAGAGATCCTTTGCCTCACGCAGAAATCAGAAATTGCTTTTTCTCCTATCTCATTATGTATCAATCATTTCCCTCATGTCACCAAAGTACTTTTTCAAACAGTAATGACAGCCTAATTTTATTATGTATGTGGACTCATATTTACTTAGCTATTTCCCTATGAGTAGACAGTAAGATCATTTCCAAGTCCAAACCATCTATGTTCTTTAGGATACAACTTTACAGTTGCAGAAGCAAAAACCCACCCTAATGATGGCTTAAGCAAGGTAGATGCTTTCTCTCGCATCTGGTAGTCGGGGGAGGCTGGCTGGAGGCTCATCCTGGGTGAGATCGTCCACGCTTCCACCTCCTTCCAACCTCTTGCTCAGCCATCTGCTGCTCTGTTTCCTTTTCTTTTTTTTTTTTCCCTTAACTTTTTTACAACGCGGCACACACAGAAACATCATATGTGTATAGTGTACCTTGGGGTAAGAGTAGAAGGCTCTTAAAGAGGCTCTCCTGAGGGCAGAAGGCATCCACATTTCCAGACACACTAGTCAAGAAGCTCTGCCCCAGTGTCAAAGATGATGCATCACCATAACTGCTGTGTCCACATTCCAGTTAGAAGAAAGGGGGTAGAGGGACAGCAAGTAGCTCAGTCTTCCTAAAAGGGCATGACCAAGAGTCCACAGGAATTGTTTTCACTTACATCTGATTGGGCAAAACTTAGTCACATGGCTGCAGATAGCTGCAAGGGAGACTGGGAAGTGTAGTTTTCATGTGGGCATCTGTGTGCCCAGCTAAAGCTTGGGGGGTTCTATTATGAAAGGACAAAAGGACAATGTATAGTGGGAGCAATTCACTGCCACAAAACCTTTTATTATTATTTTAATAAGCCAGGGGAACTTGGCTCCCAGGACCTAGAGCTAACGATGTACTGGTAGGCAGCTCGAATCGGGTAGTTTGTTTTGTTGTTGTTGATTTGTATGAGTTCTTTTTTTTTTTTTTTTTAATTTTTACTGGAGTATAGTTGATTTAAAATGTTGTGTTAGTTTCAGGTGTACAGCAAAGTGAATCAGTTATACATGTACATATACATATATCCACTCTGTTTTAGATTCTTTTCCCATGCAGGCTATTACAGAGTATTGAGTAGAGTTCCCTGTGCCGTACAGTAGGTCCTTATTAGTTTATATGAGTTCTTTATATATCTTGGGCATTAACACCTTATTGGATATATCATTTGCAATATCTTCTTCCATTTGTTTATTTTTGCTTTTGTTTCCCTTTGCCTGAGGAATCACATTTAGAAATATACAGCTAAGACTGACGCAAAGACTTGCCTACGCTTAGGTAGGAAGACTCCTATATTTTTTTTTTCTTTTTTTTTGCGATGCCAGGCAGCTTGCAGGATCTTAGTTCCCCAACCAGGGATGGAACCCGTGCCCCCTGCAGTGGAAGCTCAGAGCCCTAACCGTTGAACTGCCAGGGAATTCCCAAGGAAGACTCCATTTTTGATGATTGGCCAATGACAGCTTTCAAGCTCTCACTCCCTTTTTGCCCCACATCTAGGCCAGCGGATAAAAGCACTTGCTTCCTCCCTTGGTGCTGGTGGGAGGTGCAAACCACACAAACCCCAGCCTGCTCAGGGAACCCTCACCCTGGCCCCATCTCCTAGCTGCAGTAAAAGTCAAAGCCACCCGCCCCTTCAACCTTGCCATTCACACCTCCTTGCACCTGTGCTGCTGTCCCCAGAAAGTTCCATTATTCTAGTAATAAACATTTCCATATTGTCTGGGTGTGTGTGGCATCATCCATTCCAACATCCAAACCAATTTTGGGTAGGGGGTGATTTCATCCTCTGTGAGGCACCCAGAAAACCTGTGAGTTCTCCAATTCTCTTTC
>NW_006794582.1:983011-994650 GCF_000442215.2 Lipotes vexillifer
TCTTTCCCTGGGATGGCTGGGTGACAAGGTGAGGATCTATTGCTGGGAGGTGCCTGGATTGCTAAGTCACCACAGGGAGGACAGTGGCCCCGGAGAGTGTCCTGACTCACAGCAAGAAATCCACTCGTGTTGTGTTAAGCCTCTGTGATTCCTGGACGGTTTGTTCCCACAGCATTTCCTTACCTACTGTGACTAATATGTGTAAAAATGTCTCTTGCTGCTCTGCCCGCAGCATTATCACCCGTTCCCACTCTCAAGACTTAGGCACTTTGTTCTGATTATCCACTGCCAAAACCCACTCACCATTTGTGTTTTGTGCGTCCTGGGCTTGTAATTCTTGTGCTCGCCAAGAAGGCCTACAGAAATGCGTTTTGGCGCACTGCATTTTCTCAAGAGAGGGAGTTACTGAAATTCCAGTTGAAAGCCTCTGGAGAAAGGGAGTGGAAAGATGAAAACCAGAGTCTAATCTTCTGTTACTTGATAGCTTTGTGACTTTGGGGAGGTTTGGCAGCTTCTCTGGGCCTTAGTCACCTCATCTACAAAACAAATATTCACAATGCTGTTTGTTACTAATAATACACAATTGGATTGGATGAGAGAGTCTTTTGAGATCCTTCTAACTGAGGACTTCTAACTGTAAAGCTAATAACAGCTTCTATTTATTGGGTGCCTACTCCATGCAGAACAAAATGTCTACTGTTTAATTTAAGCATTGCATCGTCCCTGTGATGTACTCTTATTATGCCCCATCTTGCAGAAGGGGAAACCGAGGCTCAAAGAGGTTAAGAAGGCTGCCCAAGATCACACAGCCAGTAGGCAGCAGAGCTGGGATTGAACCCAGACCTCACCGGTGCCAGAGCCCAAGCACACAGACTAGATATTCTGCTGGCAGCAAGATGAGGCAGCAAACGGTCCAGGAAGCAGCAGCGGTTCTTGGGAAACATCAGCTTTATCCCCATTGCTTGCTCCTCTGTCCCTTTGGTATGGGAACTGGCACTGCGGGCATCTCCCTGTCAACCCCAGGACTGGGCAATCACATGTCACTACCCACCCTCCAGGCCTCAGTCACATGGCACTCACATTGCAGATGCAGGGTATGTAGAGGCACGGCCACCACCTCTGGTCCCTGACGTGGCGGCAGCGCTCCTGGTCATCTTCTTCCTTCTCTCTTTTTTCTTGTTCCTCACTGGGGGCTCATTTTTCCAGGGAGAAGTCAAAAGTTTGGTAAGGAACGTAGAGGGCACACCATCTGCCACCATCCTAAGACTTTGTTTGGGGAGGGTTGTTTGGGGAGGGTGGTTGGGCACAGAGCCTCATGTGGGTGAAAGCTGGAAGTGGGGAACAGCAGAGAGTTCTGGGTGGAGGGTGTCTGGGGGGACAAAGAAAGCGCACCGGAGTCATGGGAGCTGTGCCGGGGTGCTGCCGGGTGCTGTCACTGCAGAGGTGAACACAACACAGCACTCCCATCCCAGGCTCGCTCACATCTGGTAAGAGAGACAGACATTCATTCCTCCACACGTTTTATTGAGCACCTACTACATGTAAGTGATTTTTCTAGATGCTAGTGATGGGGCTGTGAACAAGACACAAAATTCCTTGCCCTGGTAGAGCTGACATTCTATTGTAGGAGGCAAATAAGTAAAATATTAATGTAATTCCAGGTGATCAACACCTGAGGACAAAGAAAATAAGGAAGGGGCTTCAGGAGTTGTGGTGTGAGGAGAGGGTGCTCAGGGAAGACCTTACTGACAATGGGAATTTAAGCAAAGACCTAAAGGGTGTGAGGTCTTTCCTAAAGGGAGCCAGGCAGGCAGTGGAAAGAGCAGTCCAGGTGGAGTAACAGTCAAGGCAAAGGTCTAGAGGAGGGACCTTGCCTGGCATATTCAAGGAATAGAAAAGAGGAGTGAGAGAGAATGGAAATAATAGGAGATGAGGTCAGAGAGATCAAAGGAACATTACAATATTCTCCTTTGTTCAGCAGTTTTGCATTCAGCACCCACTGTGTGTGAGGACTTTAGTCCTAGCATCTAAGAAATACAGCAGTGAACAAGAGAGCAAAAATCCCTGCCCTCCTGGAGTTGAGGGAGACGTAGAAAAATTTAAAAACAAGATAAAGAAGATAATTTCAGAGAGTCAGATGTGTTGTGAACATGGTAAACCCAGGTGATGGGACTACTCTGGCTGGGTGTCCAGGAAGGCCGCAGCCACGACGGGAGAGGGAAGCAGGCAGGTGGAGCTAACAGGGCCTCGCGTGCTGAGCAGGGCAGGCATTTGTTGGTTTTGTTCCCAGCTGTATCTCCAGGGCTTGGACACAGTAGGTGCTCAGTATTTGCTTGTTGAAAGACTATTGAAAATGTCTGATGGAGGGATGATGGGTGACGTCATAAGCCCCAGCATTGGGGGCCGTTGATGTGTGTGAGTGTGTGTGTGTTTGCGGGGGTGGGGTGGGGGTGTAGGTGACAATCAAGCTCAGCTGAAAGGGTAAGTCAGAGTTTGCAGGAGAGCAGCTTGTGCAGTGGCAGACAGGAAGGTCTGGCTCACCCTCGTGTGTACCAGAGGAGAGGTAACCTATTCTGGGGACACTAAGGGCAAACCTTCCAAAACTGTTTAGCTCCCTCTAGGCACAAGTCAGGTCCTGCGGGTGCCTTCTGTCCCCCGCCCCCAGCCGCAGAGATGCCCTGGGGCCCCGTCCAGAGACTGCCCAGCCCGGTGGGTGGAGGGGAAGTGAGGGCATCGTGTGGGAGGAGGCAGGCGGGGGGCCCGCGGTGGAGCTGTCTCCCCGCAGGACACTGGGGAGATTTGCTTTCCCGGGCAAGTGCACAAGTGGATGCTGCCAGTCGCACAGCTCCTTAAAGGGGTCCGAGGGCGGCACGTGTCACACGGAGGTGGGTGTCGGTGCCCGGTGGAGCTGAGGGGGAGGGACCCACGGAAGGTGGAGCCTGGGCACACCCAGAGGCCAGGGAAGGCCGGGGGCGGGGGGGTGGCGGAAATGACCCAGGAATTCTCTGCTGGGGAAGCCTTTGGACAGACCCAAGGTGGGTCCCCACTCCAGGGGCTTGGAATCCTGGATGGGGGGCATGGGGCATGGCGATGCTTCTTTCTATAATATGGGTTCCCTTTCTTCAGGGGTCATCTAAGCAAACCCTGAAAGTAGCACTGTAAATGGGCACAGTTAGGTCTGGCCCTCACCCTTTCTACCTCTGCCTTAACCACCATCCTCCCAAGCCCCAGGAGTTCTGCCGTGGCCTCCTGGGGGGAGGTAGGCTGAGGCAGCCTCTGAACTGAGTGTGCAGGAGAGGGGAGTTGACTTACCTATGAAAGAATTTAAGGAGCTGAGATGGGGCTCCCTCTCAGTGTTCATCCACTTAGGACTGGCAGATGGGTTAACAAGGGAAAGGTGATGCCAGGGATGGAGTAAAGAGAACACTTAGCAACCCTAGGGGTCAGCCTGGAGGAGGTGACCAGAGACTCTGAGCAGCTGGGTGTGGAGGTCTTTATGCCCAGGCTCCTCTGTTGTGCACAAGCAGATGGGCCCCAGAGCTGGGCTGTGGTGAAAGTGGGGGCTGGCCCTTGGGGCTGAGGGCAGAGCAACCCCCAAGGTTGAGGTCAAGGTCTCGCCTTTCCCAGACGTTCCTCGGCCTGTATAACGAATGTCCCCGCCAGCAGGGCCTGACTTGTATATTTCCGAAGAATGAGAAATCGTTTAAAATCATCTACGGCCATTGTAAGAAAATGGAAAAAAAAGGAAGCCAGCTACGAAAACTTTCTTTTAATGATCTCTCTTCCTTGCCTCCCCCCACTCCTCCTCCACCTACTCCTGTGCCTACCCAGAACTGTGTGTTCCTGTCCCTGGTCCCCAGAGCCTCCCGCATCAGGGGAGGGACAAGGAGGGAGGGGTGATGCACAATCATTGCAATAAAGAACTTTCAATGTTTGCTGGCAGCCATTGCCCCCCTTCCTTGCTGAACCCCAATATTGTTTGGCCAGTAATGTGCCCAGCCCTGGAGAGGGATCATAATTAGTCTAAGCCAGTCATGGCAATCCCATTCCCTTTGCTTTCCCAGCCTCCCTTGCAGCTAGAGGTGGTCAGGTGACCCAGTTGTAGCCATGGAGATGTGGAGACGTCAGCCCGGAGGCGTTAGGGCAAGATAAGAAGGTACCCCAGGAGAAGCACTCTGCCCTCACCCCCTCCCCAACCCAGCCTCTACCAAAGCCTTCCTAGCACATGGTGAGAGGATCTGACGTTAGGAGCTGCTGTGAAGACATTTGCTGAGAGGAGGTGAAGAGACCTGCAGGTCTGCCAGCACCCAAACAGATGCCAGCACTTCCATCTCTAGACTTCTTCATGCCTGAGAGATACTTGGGCTGGCCAAAAAGCTCATTCGTATTTTTTCTGTAAGATGTTATAGAAAACCCCGAATGAATTTTTGGCCAACCCAACATATGCCCCCTTTGTTTAAGTCGTAATTACTTGGTTTTTTGTTGTTGTTGTTGTTACTTACAGCTGAATCCAGTCTTAACTCATAAACCTAATTGTTACTCTAAGGATTCATTATTCCAGAACTACAGAATCCTGGGGCTGGGAAGAAATCTCAATTTCTTTATCACTCTCCCTCATTTATGTCAATCTCCTCTCCAGCATCCCCACCAAGGGGTCAGTGACCCTCCACTTGCACATCTCAGTGATCGGCACCTCAGGACTGCCTAAGGAAACCCAGGTTTGATGGCTCCGGGGGGTATAAAATTTTTATATTAAGTCAAAACTAAATTCCTTACAATTCCACCCATCTGTCTTAGTATGTATAATTAGGAAAGAAGAGGGAATTGTAGAAAGCGTAGGAGGTGGAGTTGGATGGGTTTAGTGGCAACTTTTTCTAATTACATGACTTAACCTCTCTGATCCTCAGTTTATCTATAAAGTGGAGACAATGAATTCTCCTTCCCAAGGTCATTGTGAGAATTTGCTAGCACAGAGTAAGCCTATAGCAATTGTTTGTGGTCTGACCCCTTAACACACAGATTGTGTCAGCTAGCTGTCACATCTGAAAGTTTGGCCCAGAAAAGAGCTGAGAGCCCAGGAGAGGGGACTGGTAAGCTTTGTTGCAGAGCAAAGAAGATGGGCCATTATAACTCCCCACCAGGGGTGTGTGTGTGTGTGTGTGTGTGTGTGTGTGTGTGTGTGCGCGCGCGTGTGTGTGTGTGTGTGTGTGTGTGTGTGTGTGTGTGTGTGTGTGTGTGTGTGTGTGTGTGTGTGCCTGTCTGCTTGAGAACTTGAGAGGCAATGAGGGCCTCCCAGGGAGGTGTGATTGTTCCTCAGAAACGGAAACATAGGTCTTCCCTGGTGGCGCAGTGGTTAAGAATCCGCCTGCCAATGCAGGGGACACGGGTTTGAGCCCTGGTCCGGGAAGATCTCACATGCCACGGAGCAACTGAGCCCGTGCGCCACAACTACTGAGCCTGTGCTCTGGAGCCCACGAGCCACAACTACTGAGCCTGCGTGCCACAACTACTGAAGCCCACGCACCTAGAGCCCGTGCTCTGCAACAAGAGAAGCCACCGCAATGAGAAGCCTGCGCACCGCAACGGAGAGTAGCCCCCACTCACCGCAACTAGAGAAAGCCCTCATGCAGCAACAGACCCAAGGCAGCCAAAACTAAAATAAATTAAATAAATTAAAAAAAAAAAAAGAAGACGAAGAAATGGAAATATTCCCAGCCTGGCTGGGCCTGTTGCACAACCTTGTCTCCAGTCTGTCAGCCCCATCCTGCCTGGCCCCAGACCCATTCCTCCTTCTCGGAGGACACCTGCCCTGATGGGGTGAAAAGCTTGACGTAACAGCAAGGAAGACGCTGATTCAGCAAGAACATCCAGGAGCCTGGGGAAGGTTTGCAAGAGGGGCTTTAATTGCCAAGAATCCAATTAGAAGACGGAGGTGCCGGTCTAGGGGCGGCCAGCCAGGGAGTGGTGGTGGAGGACGAGCGCCCTGTGGCTTGCCAGCCTGGGTGAGTGTCCTCACTTTCTGGAGCGGCCAGCATCGTGGCAGACGCCAAAGTTGGTGTTGGTGATGGAGCCCACGATGGTCTTGTCCACCTCACAGGTCAGACCGCGCTCACAGGGACACTTGTAGTAAACCCCATAGACGGTCTGCAGAGATACGGAGCCAGTGGAGTCACAGGCTGTGGGAGCCACTTTGGGCATCGCCTGCCCTGCCTCTTTCAGATGGTGCTTCTCCTGACTGCCTCCCCAGGGGGCGCTGTGGGCCTGGAGGACTTGGGTTCTGGTCTCTGCTGTGTGGCTCACTTGCTCTTACTAACTTGCTCTCTCTGGGAAGCCTCTAGGTACCCATCCATGAAACAGGGATAACAGATGGCTGCCCCACCCATCTCACTGGTCCGTGGTGAGGGTCAAGAGAGGGGATGGGATGGGAAAGGGCTTTGAAGGCTGCTGACTTCCCTCTCATCTCCTCAACGTTCCGTGTCCAGACGGAGCCCCCTCCCTGATTCCCCCCCGCCGCCCCCCAAGCCTCGAGGGCCCTCCGCCTCGGAGCCGTCCTCCCCGCCGCCACCCCGCCCCGGCACTCGGCACTCACAAATGCGGAGCACTCGCTGCTCTCTCTGGCCTTGGGTGCGCAGCGGGCCAGGCTCAGGCCGGTATCGCGGTGGCAGCACTTGCTCTGGCACTGGGCACTGTTCAGGCAGAGTTCGCCCTCTTTCTGCCAGGGGAAGCTCGTCAGCCCAGGCCCCCCTCCATTTGATCCCTTCTCCACCCAGAGCCCCACCTCACCACACACTACCCGGTTGGGGGAGGCATGTGTGAAGGAAGCCACCCCTGGGGCTGGCGGCCTCTCCTCGCACTCCGACCGCCCATCCACCGTGTGAGAAGCGGACAGTGTGGTGCCAGAGAAGCAGCTCCGGGCCGGGGACAGGACACCTGGCTTCTAGGACTGGCTGTGCTACCAACTCCCTGGGTGACCCTGGGCAAGTCACTGGCCCACCCTATGCCTCAGAGTTCCCATCTGGAATGGCCACTTGTGGCCCGCAAACAGGGTCTCCAAACCTCTCTGGGTCCCCCAATCCCTCGAGGAGCCTGTGAAGGTTGAGGACCCTCTCTCCCTGGAAAACTCCTCCCTCCCTCCCCCAACAGACTCTTACAAATAAATCTCAGGGGCATCCCGGACCCTCCGAGTCCATGCATGGCCCTGAGTTAAGAACCTGTGAACTGAATTCTTAACCCAAAGGGCTTTTGCAATTGTGCCCTTGGTGGAGAGGCAGCGTGGGCAGTGGTGAGAGCCTGGCTCTGGAGCCCACCAGCCCAGGCGCCAACCCCTGCTCAAGGCTTTCCAGCTGTGTGACCTCAGGCAGGTGACGACTGAATCTTCCTCTGTGTCAGCTTTCCATTTGAAAACGGGGTTGATCAGAATAGTACCTATCTCACGTGGCTCTTATGAGGACTAAATAAGGAAGTATTCCTGAGGCATTTGGAGCTGATCTGGTCAGGCTAGGTCAGAAGCCAGAATCACTGGGGAAGCTTTTTAAACTACTGAACCTTCTGAGCCAGAGTTTCTGGGGCAGGAGCCCAGGGCTCTGGATTTTTTTTTTTTTTTGGTCACGCCACAGCTTGCAGGATCTTAGTTCCCTAACCAGGGATTGAAGCGCGGCAGTGAAAGCGCTGAGTCCTAACCACTGGACTGCAAGGGAATTCCGCTCTGGAATTTTATAAAGTGCCCTCAGCCAGGTTGAACCGCTGCTCTGAGCATGCTCCATGCTGATCAGCCTTCTCTGGGGCCCCTGGGGAAGGGGAGTGGGACAGGAATGGGCAGTAAAGGAAGGGACGCCTTACCTCCCAGCCCTTGGGTAGCCCCACGTGGGGACAACTTGACCCTCCCAGAGGTCAAGATCCAAGCTTAAAAAGAATTCCCACCTCGGGGTTCAGATGATTCCTGCCCTGAAGACCCTCTTACCAGGTTGATGATAAGTCCCCGGGGGTCGGGGACCGCATAGGCTACCGCGAGGGCAAGGAGTAGGAGGACGAGGACCTTCTCCATGATGAGTGGGCACAGCTGGCGTAGATAGTGGCCGGCAGCTCAGGTCAGGTGGCAAAAGACAGAGCCAGAGGGGGTGGTGGGGCTATAAAAGGGGCCTCATCCACACGTGACCCACCTTCCCAGTCCCGCAGGGCCTGCCGTGGGCAGAGACCCAGCTGTGGCCAATCTGCTGGGGTGGGTCCTGATAAGGTAGCTGGGCACCACCTGGCACCTGGTGCCTTGTGTGTGTGTGTGTGTGTGTGTGTGTGTGTGTTGGGCGGCAGCATTGTTAAGAGTGGGAACTCTGGGACACTTCTACCTGTACGAGTTATTAGCTGGGCAAGTTATCTGTTCTGATACTGTCCCCTTATCTGTCAACTGATAAGTGGTGTGAGAGTTGAGTGAATTAACATATGTTGTATACAAAATACACATAGCCTGGGACAGGGCTCGGCACGTGAGCAGTACACATTAGCTGCCATCACTGCTGTATTCACCTCTGGCGCCCTGAGCTCTGTGGCAGGGCTGGGACTAGGATGAGGCAACTGAGACACCTAGAGTGTGAGCATGTCCTTAAATTTTGCATCCTAGACACCTCTCTTGCCTCACCCCAGTCTGGGCCCTGCTTTTGACCTCACCCAAACCCAGGTATGCGGCAGTATCAGGCTCATGTGAGGAGGGGGCCCAGTTTCCCCACCCTCAACCTTCCCAGGCCCCCTCGGGGATTTTCAGGCGGGGCCGGGGCCCTGGGCCTGCGACCAGCCCTGTGACCTCTGGCCGAGGGGTGTGTGTTCTCACTCCAGGTGAACCTCCCACCGGGGGTGCTTGCAGGAGTGATTTCGGGGCGCTTAGGAAGTCCTTCTCCAGCGACTCTCTCCCGTTCCTTTCCACTTCATTTAATATGTGTAATTCCAGCATTAAAGACTCACCACTTTAGTTAATGCTCCACTCACCCCGTCCCCCACCCCAGGCCACGTGTGGGCACGAGCAGTCGTTAGTCCAGGATGAGGGTCTCGTGAGCCTCTGACGGCCTGGGCTGAAGGCTGGAAAGGGCACAGCTGCCTGAGTGTGCTCAGCTGTGGGACCAGAGCAGCTTTCCCTGAAGGACTGTTCATTGTAGCAAAGCACCCCTTCCCCAACCCAGAGGTGGAAGACGGCGCCGCTGGGGAGGCCCCAGACTGGGTTGCCTTTATCCTGGCTTCAAAACTCACCATAACTAGGTACATGACCTTGGACAAGTTATTTAAATTTGTAATCTCCGTGAGCCTCAGTTTTTTTATCGAGGCAAAGAGGTTGATAGCTCTTAGTAAAATGAGGATTGAATAAGACAGTGTATGTGAAACCCCAAAGAAGTGCCTGGCACATAGTAGGTGCTCAGCCTGTGTAGCCACCCCCTGTCACTCCCCCTTATTGCACTGAGGGTGGCGTAGAGAGGAGCAGCTGGAGGAACCAGCCAGGAGACCCTCAAAATGAGAGAAACCCACCCAATTCCAGAGACATGGAAATGCCATTGATTAAAGGAACACTATCTTCTCTTATTTTTAGGGAACTCAGTGTTTAAAACCACTTTTCCCCATGAGCTCATCCTGACCCCTCCTTCTCTCCCCACCCTTCTGTTCCCTTCTCACAAGTCAACACTAGGGGGCCTGGGAAGAAACTGGAACCGAGGAGCTGTTTCTATCTGTGATTGAAGCTATGAAACTGCATCAGTCCTAGTATTGCCAGCAGCTCATGGCCACCTTCCCAGAGGAGAAAGAATGGAGATTTTTCCATTACAAATGAAGAATATAGCAAAGAGAACTTTGGCAATGTTTGTGCTTCCAAAATGTAAGCAAGAGGTAATTAAGGACTTTTTGGACCAAAACCTCATACGGTCTAACCACCCTTTCTCCAATGTAAAGAGTGTTTTGCTTTGGGTTTTTCACCCTCAAAAAAGAACCAATTTTACTGTATGTAATGTAGATACTGCATCTCAATTAAAAAACAAACAGGGAGGGCTTCCCTGGTGGCGCAGTGGTTGAGAGTCCGCCTGCCAATGCAGGGGATGCAGGTTCGTGCCCCGGTCTGGGAGGATCCCACGTGCTGCGGAGCAGCTGGGCCTGTGAGCCATGGCTGCTGAGCCTGCGCGTCCGGAGCCTGTGCTCCACAATGGGAGAGGCCACAACAGTGAGAGGCCCACGTACCGCAAAAAAAAACAAAAAAAAAAACAAAACAAACAAAAAAAACAAAAAACAAACAAACAAACAGGGACTTCCCTGGCGGTCCAGTGGTTAAGGCTCCGCGCTTCCACGGCAGGGGGGATGGGTTCCATCCCTGGTCTGGGTACTAAGATCCGGCAAGCCACATGGCACGGCCAAAACAAACAAACAAACTAATAAAAGGGGGCAAAATTCTCCCTGGTCAAGTCCTACCACCTGGGATGGTGGGGGATGGGTGTTGTCATGCCTCCTGGTCAGTGGGGTTGGGCCACAGTGGCTGTAGACCCAGAGATGTGGCAAACTCCTCTTGGGTGTCACCCAGTCTTTGTTCGCCAAGATCCACCCCAGACACACAAGGACGGGCCTCTGGCAACCATGTTAGTAAATGAGACTGTCTTTGCACCCCACCACTGGACAGACTAGACAAGGAATGGACATCTGACCCAAGGCCCTCTCCTGGGATGTAGGCCTGTGCCCACCAGCTCGCCTTCAAGCTGATCTGAAACATGGAACTAGGGAAGTCCAGGAAGGCAGTTTTCTGACGTGCTGATGAAGACATGGAGAAAGCTGGACTGCAGAGGGGAGGAAGAATGGATTCACCATTTGGGAAGAAGCAGCGTCAGCCGTGCCCTGACTTGCTGATGGATTTCCAGGTCCTGGTTACACATACTTGCACACACACTCACACACACCCTTCCCATGGCTGCTGCATCCCTGCCCCTATGGGACCTGAAACTCCCCTATAACACACTCCCTTTACATAAGCCACAAACACAGACATCGCAGTTCTGGGAAGGGGCTCACAGCTCTGGATCAAGGTCAGATGTGCGACAGCCCTGGAGTCAGCTTGGGGAGCAGACAGGGAATCCACTCAAGATTCAAATTCCCAATCAAGAGACTCAGGTAGACTTAGTGTGGGTCCTCCAGACCCCTACTCATGATCTGCACTGGGCAGAGCCCTGAGGGGGACGGAAAGGGGAGGGGCAGTTCTCCAAATAGAGAGTGAGTTTTTGTTACCAAAGAAAGGGGAAGGATTTGGGGCAAACAAGAACAATAGACACTCGTGTCTGCCTAGTTCATAGATAACCTTTCTTTCCCAAGAAGCAGGCTCAAATTATAACTGGGGTGTGCGATAATTTTAGCTTTTAAATTTACATTGACCATCCAGTCTCCATTTTATTTAGGTGAGGGTTGGAAATGAGACATTCAGTGACTTTCAGGTTACCAGCCTTTAATTCAATACTCAGCCTTTAGGGTTCCCCTCACCATGCCATTCTCCTGACCAAGAATGGATTGAGTGTGGAGTGAAGCTTATGTGCCTTCAGGAATTAGGGGAAGGGTTCCTTTTGATCCTCTGGGCCCTCAATGGCTGCTGTGAAGATGTCCCTCGTCCCACCTCAGCCTTCCGGTCCTGCTGA
>NW_006794582.1:994660-1002932 GCF_000442215.2 Lipotes vexillifer
ATCTGTGCTCTGTTCTCTTAGCATGGGCCCTCCCTTCGCTGGTCAACAAACACATGAACTCTTTTTTTCCCATATTTATAATCCTCACTCCTTGCTAGTGTTCCCTTCAAACATATCACAACCATCCTCTGAAGAAAGCTAGGGAGACGGCCCAGTGTGTCATCAGTCATTACTCCAGCGCTAGGTCCAGGACGTCTGTGTTAGGTCACCGCTCTTTTAGTTTGGCCACAATCACATCTCAATATTCTACAGCTCAGGGACTAAATATTAGAAAATCTGGGTAGACAGTAGAGTCCTCCTTTTTTTTTTTTTAATTATTGGCTGCGCCTCACGGCATGCGGTATCTTAGTTCCCCAGCCAGGGATGGAACCCATGCCCCCTGCAGTGGAAGCATGGAGTCTTAACCACTGGACCACCAGGGAAGTCTCTAGAGTCCTCCTTTCTTCAGGCACCATGTGGCTGTAGACAGTGCTTGTGACTTTCATCCTCCATCTCCCATCCTGTTCCTTTTGCTCTCAGCCAGCATCTCCGCTGATCAGGGTTCTTTACGCTGTACAGTGACCCAAACCTTCTAGCCCTGAGATATCTGGGCCCTTGATGGGCCTGCTCCTGTGTTGGTTTACTGAAGCCTTCATTAATTTGTTTCTTCCTTCCATTAATTTTTTATACTGAACACGGCAATAATAGGAGGCAGCCCATGCGTATGTTCTACGCCTACCTCTCTGTTCCCTTTGTGTAACAGCACACTCTCTCCCCTGGACAGTCAGGATTGGGTACCCTACCAACATGAGTAACCCCCCTTTTAAAAAATTAAAGTATAATTGACACAGAAAATCCACCCTTTATAGTATACAGTTCCATGAGTTTTGACAAACGCATACATCATGGAACCAACACCCCAACCAAGATACAGAACACTTCCATCACCTACAAAAAAATTCCCTTGTATGATTCCTTTATAATCAACCCCACCGCCAGATCCTGGCAACCACAAATCTGTTTTATTTCCCTATAGTTTTGCCTTTTCTATATGTAATATAGATGAAATCACACAGTTTGTATATATTTCTCTTGGGGGGTGGTGTCTCGCTTCTTAACACCTTTGAGATTCAGGCATGCTGTTGCAGGTTTCAGTAGCTACTTACTTTTTATTGCTGAGTAGTAGTCCATTGTCTGGGTGGAAGTCCATTGTCATTTCCCACCTGAAAGACATTTGGTTTATTTCTGAAAAGTTTTGGGCAATTATGGATAAAGCTGCTACACATATTCATGTTTTTTTGTGTGTGTGAACACAAGTTTTCATTTCTCTGAGAAAAATACCCAGGACTGAGACGGCTGAGTCTCATGGCAAATGTTTGTTTCCATTTCTAAGAGATGTCAAACTGTTTTCCAAAGTGGCTGAACAAATATGCATTCCCACCGGCAACATACAAAAGTTCCAGTTGCTCCACATCCTTGCCAGTACTTGACATTGTCAGTTTTGGGGGGTTTTGTTTTTAATTGAGCCTTTCTCACTGGTGTATAATGGTATGTGTGGTTTAATTTGCATTTGCCTACTGACTAATGATGTTGAGTGTTTTTTCATGTGCTGAATTGCCATCCATGTATCTTCTTTGATAGAAGCATTTGTGTGCATCTTTTGCCATCAATCTTTAAATGGGTTGCTTGTTTTCTTATTATTGAGTTTTGAGAGTTATACATATCATACCAGGAGCTCAGAGTTTGTCGATATTGTTGGGGGCCAGTAGTGACTGGCTGTATTGGCTTTGATGGAAGATTCATCCACAGTCTCCATCTGTCCCACCGTGGACACATTGCTAGGGGTCTTTGAGCCAGTGCACGGTGGGATTGGAATGGGGGTGCTGAGGAAGGAGGCTGGCTAACATTCACAGAGTGAATCATCCTGTCCAACTGATGTTAAAAGACTCTGTAGTAGCAGGCCTCTGGAGTACATTCTCATTGAACCCAAATACTCTCTAGTTTGTGCCCCTATTCTGAAGGCTCCCTTTCCCCAAACTTTTACTTAACTCTCCAAACTTACTTGGTCTAAGATAATGACCATATGACTGGTCCATTATCTGCTGCCCACAAAGTGGTGTTCATCTGTACATTAGGCCCTCTCCCCTTACAGGAGAGGTGGTACATTTCCTGAGGTGCCATAACAAATTATTACAAACTAGGTGGCTTAAAACAACAAATTTGTTCACTTATAATTCTGGAGGTCAGAAGTCAAAATCAAGGTGTCAGCAGGGCTGCACTCCCTACAGAGGCTCTAGGGAAGGATCCATTCCCCACCCCTTCTAGCTTCTGGTGGTTGCCAGCTTCCTTGGCTGTGTTTGCCTCATTCTAGTCCCTGCCTCCATAGGCGTGTCGCCTTTTCTTCTTTGTCTTCTTGTCTGTGTCTCTTAGAAGGACACTTGTCATTGGATTTAGGAGGCCCCCCCACCCCGAGATAATTTGGTAGGATCTCCTTATCTCAAAATCCTCAATTTAATTATATCTGCAAAAAACCCTTTTCCAAATAATGTAACATTCATAGGTTCTGGGGATTAGGATGTATTGATAGATCTTTTGGGGATAGATAGTTACAGCACTTGAAGTTTTACCTTCCATGAATATTTCCCGTCCCTGCTGTCCTCAGGACCTTCCCATGGAGGGTGGGATGTCATGCCACAGCAATCCATCATTACCTGGTGCCAGCATGCTCTCTCTAGAGCAGGCCGAGGAAGGGGCTTCAATTCCACAGTGAGAGAAGAGGCTCAACATACCCCCGCAGGACCCACACAGCAGGGTATCACCCGCACATAGGAAGGACGTTAGGAGGCTGGTCAGCCAAAACCAAAAACAATGTGACAAATGTCCACTAGAGACAGGAGCCACCACCCCTGCACCCTTCCAGGCATTGATAGTGACTGATTTCTACAGCTCCCATGGGGACATAATACTATTTTTGATTTATTATTTGGAGAGTGAGAGGGAGCACCAGGGGCCTTGGCTTAGCTCTTCCTAGTATATTACCCTTTAGCTCAAGGGTCAGGGGGCCAAAGTGAGGATTCTACCAGTTCCTGAGGTGATCTGGTCTAACCATTCAGGAGCATGGGATGGGTTAAAGGCCTTGCAGTTCAGTCCTTTCATACACCTGAATCTTATTTTAAGGGTCCTATGCCCTCTAGCAACAAGACTTAATGAATTCTTTGAGCCATTGCACATAAAGGTCTTGCAATTAATTTTATTCCTTGAATCTATAATCTAGACAACTGGGCTTGTCTTGCTTGACATTATTCATTGTCTTTATAAGCAGTCACCCTACTCTGTGTTCCTGATTTCTTCACTACCTTTAAATTTGTCTGTGGCCAAATCTACTCAGTTCCCCAGAACTTGACCCCCAGAGGGCACATGATTCCTATTGTTTGCAGCTGATAATTTGATTAGCTGCTTCTCCTCTCCATATCATGGGCTGCGGTTTTCCCAACTCCAGACATAAACAGGAATACCAGAGTCTTTTTTCTGAAGCCTGGGCCTGAAACTCCCTTTCTGGTGCTAATATTTGGAGCAGGTTAGGGTTCTTTTTTTTTTTGGCCTCACAGCTTGCAGGATCTTAGTTCCCTGACCAGAGATTGAACCCGTGCCCTTGCAGTGAAAGTGCTGAGTCCTAACCACTGGACTGCCAGGGAATTTCCCAGGTTAGGACTCTTTGATGCCAATAGCGAAAACCTACTCTAGCTAATGAAAGGAAAAAAGAAGGAAATGGAAAGATAGTGGGTGAGTCACAGAGCTGAAGATGGAACAGAGCCACCTGTCTTGGGTGGGGCAAAAATCAAGGTGGCTGTAAAGCTCCCAGTAGCAGGAGTTTATGGATTATCTCTTGAGGATGTTGCCAAGGCCTGACTAAACAATACGTTTTTTTCCTCATGTCAATCCACCACCAATTCAGATTCCCTAGGGAGAGACTGATGGCCTAGCTTGGGTCACACAACCAGACCTGTCTCTAGGGTCTGTGTGCCCTGTGATTGGCTATCCCACCAGAACCTCAGAAAGCAAGAGAGACTTCTCTCAGAGGCAGGGGAAGTTCTGCTGGTCAGGCCAAACAAAGAATGTCCATCAGCTCCTAAAGAGCTTGGCCCCAGGTTAGGGCCTTTTCTGAATGGGGGAACATACAGCCCCTGCTCTGGGGAAGGTCTCAGTCTGATGGTGGAGACACAGGCCATGCCTTGATGAACTTCCAGTCTGATGGCAAAGACTGGTCACAAAACCAGAGATTTAAGAGGAAGAGGAAACATAGGTAACAGCACAAATATGTTTAATGCAAGGTTCTTTTTAACAGTGAAAAATTGGAAACTGTCAAAATACCCCCAAAGGGGGGAATAATTAAACAACTATTACATAAAGACTAAAATCATGTTTTTGAAAAACTAGTAATGTGAGAAAAAAATTGGATGCTAAATACGTATACATTATTATCCAACTGTGTAAAGCAGTATGTCCAGGAGGAGGGAAATACACCAATATGTTAACAGAGGTAATAATAATAACAATAGTAATAATAATAGTAATAATAATAATAAACATTTCTGAGCACTTTTATATGTGAGGCCCTGGGCTAAACATTTTACATATGTTATTTTACCTAACCATTATGTGACAGATACTATTATCATCCCCATCTTATAGGTGAATAAACTGAGGCTTGGGAAAGTTACATCCTTAGCTAACAAGTGGCTGACTCAAATCCAGACCTGCCTAAAGCTCCCAGTTTGGGGTTATGAGTGATTTTTATTCTTTTATGTAACTTTCTTGAATTTTTCTATATACTAATCATGTATTTACCTATAAATTCAGGAAAAATATAGATATTTTGAAAAAGAGGGGAAAAAAGGAAATATGCAGGGGGGTGGGGGAGGGACGGACTGGGAGTTTGGTGTTAGTAGATGCAAACTATTACATATAGAATGGATCAGCAACAAGGTCCTACTGTATAGCACAGGGAACTATATTCAATGTCCTGGGATAAACCATAATGGAAAAGAATTTAAAAAGAATGTGTATATGTGTATAACCGGGTCACTTTGCTGTACAGCAGAAATTAACACAACATTGTAAATCAACTATACTTCAATAAAAAGTAAATTTAAAAAAAGAAATAGGCAACAAAAATATAAACAAGAGGAGAAAGACATTGTATTGAACAAAAAGCATATGTTAAGGTCTGAGAAGGCTCATGAGAACTGTTCTTTACTTTGTAGCTTCTGTTATCACCCTATCAGTCTGCATTGCAAATACACATATATTTACATATATGTAAATACCTCACGGTCCTTGAGAGCAGGGGCTCTGTCCTTTTTTTTCTATGGTTCTTGCTGAGGGAAGATATCCTCCAACTTAGGGCGTAATACACAATAGGCTCTTAGTAATTGTCGACTGAGTGATAGGGACGAGAAACCAGTGACCCGGAAGGCGTTGCTGGCCTCCGGGGGATTGGAGGTTCCGGGAGGATGACTAGGGAGCCAGGGAGCGGTGGGATGGGATACGGACTGCGCTCAAGAATCGGTTTTGCGGCTGGAAACCAAGCGAGAGGAATGTGACAACCGCAGCCTCACGCCTTCAATTCTTGCCTTCCCTGCTCAGGAGGGTGAAGGGGGGGCCTTGATTCCCAGTGGCGGGGGTGTGCAGTGGGTAGGTCGGCCGCTCTGCACCTATCTCTGCCCAGAGTCCCGAGGCGCTGGCCACGGTGCTGAAAGCAGTGCTCTCGGAGGAGGGAGGGAGGAGGAGCCGGGCCGCGAGAAGGGGGCGGAGCTCTCTGGTGCTCTCAGCTGGCCTTGGGGGCGGGGCAGGGCGGCGCCAGCAGGCCCGAGACCACGGCGGGTTTGAGAGGAGGCAGGAGACAGGAGACAGCCCGGCTAGTGCAAGAGGGGACACAGGCACCTGGACAAGATTCCCCTGAAGAGGCCAAGGTCATCTTCCCTGTGCTCTTTCTTCTACCTTGGAGGGAGCCTTACCTTGTGCCCTGACCTCCGCCTTCTCCCCAAACCTGGCTGAGGGGTGGCCCAGACATCCATCCGCAAAGCCACTTCCAGCCCACAAGTCCCCAGCCCAGGACCCAGTGCCCTCACCATGGTGAAGTTGCTCCCTGCCCAGGAGGCAGCCAGGATCTACCATACCAACTATGTGCGGAACTCGAGGGCCGTAGGTGTGATGTGGGGCACACTCACCATCTGCTTCTCCGTGCTGGTCATGGCGCTCTTCATCCAGCCCTACTGGATAGGTGACAGCGTCAGCACACCCCAGGCAGGCTACTTTGGCCTTTTCTCCTACTGCGTGGGCAACGTGCTGTCGTCTGAGCTTATCTGCAAGGGTGGCCCGCTGGACTTCTCCTCCATCCCCTCTAGAGCCTTCAAGACCGCCATGTTCTTTGTGGCCTTGGCCATGTTCCTCATCATTGGCTCCATCATCTGTTTCAGCCTGTTCTTTGTCTGCAACACGGCCACTGTCTACAAGATCTGTGCATGGATGCAGCTGGCTGCGGGTGAGCAGGGATAGCAGGAGGGATAGCGGGAGGGCAGGCAGGGGCCCACCATCCCACCTTCTGTGGAGTCTCTGAGCCTCCTACTCAGCTGTCCTCCTTTATAGCGCAGCCATACTCAATGCCCTGCAGATGCCTTGGAAGAGTAATTAGAGAATCTTAGGATGGCTGAGACCAGAAAGGCCTCAGAGATCAAATTGTTCAACCTCCTCTTCTTGTAGATGAGGAACTGAGGTCAAGAGAGGGGAAATGATTTGCCCAGGAGCAAGTCACTTATGGTAGAGTGAAGGTCTTTGTTCCGTAATTATAGGATTCCATACTTGATGCAGCAAGTGTGAGCATTTGAGGCAGCAAGTGGAAGTGATATTTTGTGATGGGGGAGGGGAAGAGGGTCTTTTAGAACTATGTGGGGTAGGTGGCTACTGGTGGTGCTCAGAGGCAAGGCCTTCCCTGTCCCCCTTTTCCTGCTCCTGGCCCCAGGCAGGCCACTGGGTCCTTGGGCCAGCTGGTCCTGCTCTCCTCTAGAGCCCGGGAAGGGATGCCTAAGACTTTGTCCTGCAGCCCTTGGTCCCTCCAAGGATCACACACAGACTGTCCATACTAGGGAAACGTCCAGGAGCCTTGTTAGGGACTGAAGGCTAGAGTGAAATCATCTTGACACCATTGGTTAGAATGAGAAGCAGTGTTAACAGGGAGAATGGAATAGGGATCAGAATCCCATACAACCAAACACGTAGACTCAAGACTGTCAGAGTTAGAGGGGACCCTAGAGAGCTATAGCATCCTCCCCCCAACTATAGATGAGGAATCTGGGACTGAGAGAGAAGATAAGACTTAGCCAAGGCTACAGCAGATCATCTGGCAACAAAGGCAATAGAATAAAGGCAGTGAGTCCCAAGAACTAGCTGTATTCCAAAGACATTTTTTATTGAGGCACACATTTACATAAGTGTAATGATTTGTAAAGTACTTTCACATGTATCATCTGGAGGAGCCTCATCATGACACAGTGAGGTGGGTTTTCCTCCTGTTTTACAGAAGAGGCTCTTAGCCGGTAACTTGTCTTTTAGCACACAGGTAGTGAGGGACAGAACCTTCGACTCTGAATCTTGTACTCAGGCTACTTACCTGGTTCCAGAGCTGCCTCCCCAATCCCCCTGCCATCTCTCTCTCTCTCTTTACTCCGTCTATATGATGAGGGAGAGGCTGGGGCAGGGATGAGGCAAGTCTTAGTGGACAGTGGGGAGGAAGAAGGGAGAATGAAGATTTAGCAGTTCTGTGACAAAAAGGAGTAGAATGGACCGTGGCATGCTTGCCAGCTGGTCCTCCATATCAGAGCTATGGGATGCTGGAAACACAACCCTCTCTCTCTCATTCTCTCCACTGTCCCACTCCCCCAACCTCCTGCAACAGGTGCCATTTGCTGAACAGGCAGTGCTGGGAGGGCCTGGGGAGGGGAGGGGTCACCAGGCCATTTGAGTCAGACCCTGTCTGGGTCATGCAGCTGAAGACACCGATAGCAGAGGTGGCCAGGTGCCATCCCATGAAACATTTACGCTGGGGGAGACCAAAGGTGGTGTCGTGTTCCATTCTTCTGTGCTGGGGAAGGGAAGATGAGCCAAAGGGAGGGGTGAGGAGATGTGCCCCACAGCCAGCAGCTGGGAGATTCCTCCATTTGAAGAGACCTAAACCAGTTGGCTTAACCTTGCCAAGAAGCCTGGGGCCAGGGAAGGGAGCAGCAGAAGGGAAAGA